>NC_025993.2:110509581-110727773 GCF_000442705.2 Elaeis guineensis
CGGTGCGTGTGTCAAGATGGATTGACCACTCCAGTTTAGGAGCTGTGTACAGTCGTATTTTAATTTAGCAAAACCTTGATCAGGGTAGTCCTAGTGAGGAGTCACAGGACTAATTGAGTTGAGCACGATTCGGATGATCTCATCAGGTTGACAGTTTAACCCTGAGTCGTCCTAAAACAGGGGTCAAAAGGGATGAATTATACGGTAACCATATTCACGTAGGTTCTGAATGTTTGCGATTGCGACTATTCGATCTATCCGATCGTCAGGTACCATTGTAGATGGTCACTTCGATTAGTACAGGAATTGATTCTGTGCTACTGGCTTAGGTTCGAACCTGCGGGGTCACACACATTAGAGGTTCCTTTCTGATCTGATGGCTGATTATGAGTCTTATGTGTCTGGGACTCTATGATTGAGAATTAGGATTCTCTGATCATGAGTTTCACACATTTTGGTATCGGGGTCAAAATTTTGAATTTCAAATTTTGAATTTGAAATTTGAACTCTTTGATCAGGGTTTCATATCGATGGTCTCTGATGCCTAATTGCCCATCGGATTTGGACTCAATATTATGAGAGATTTAATTAGTGATTTGATCACTAATTAACTCAATTTGATTGAGTAATTATTTTTAGATCAAGTCCAATTGAATTGGATTCATTTGGATTGACCCGATTAGGTTAAGTGTTGATCTAATCGCTAAGGTGGTTCAGTCCTGATTTGATCAGGATTAGGCTTAGTTAATTCCTGATTTGATTAGGATTTTATTGAGCCTAATTAAGCCTAATTGTGTTGGGTTTAATCTGGTCTAATTTGCTTAACTTATTTTAATTAGGTTGGCTCAATTTGAATCAAACCACCATGTTTTAAATTCTCTGTGCCACCCAACTTCCTTGCGCCCATTTGAATTCACGAGAAGAAATTTTCTCATGAATTTTCTCCCAGCAAAGCTCTCTCATGCCCATATTTTGTGCGTCAATTATTTGGATTAACTTGGTTTGTTACCCATCCAAATTCAAAGGGATTTTGAATTTGAATGGATAACCAAATAACCATGCGCCAGCTTATCCTCTTTTGTGCCCCCATATTCCATAGAGAAATGGCTTCTCGTGAAAGTCTCCACGCACAAAAAAAAAGGGCCACGCCATCTCTTCTTTCTGCATAAATGGATGAGGATAAGATTGGTTGCACTTGAATTCAAATTTGATTTGAATTAAGTGAGCAACCACCTCTTCTTATCCACTCACACGCTTTCAACATCTCTTGCGATGTTTTATAAAATGAGAAAGGGAGGGGCATGGGGAATAGAAGAAAGCAGAGATAAGGGGCGTGGGGAGGTGCTAAAAAATTTTGAAGTGTTCAAAATTTATCAGAGGAGAGAAAAAGGAGAGAGAAGTGGGCGCAGGGTTTTTGGTGTGTACCCTAGGGTTTCTACCTAGGTTCGGGAAGTGAGATTGGTGTGCCACGAGTGTCATGAGTCCACCAAATTTCAGGAGAGATCCATCACTCTCAACCAATCGTGCAAATGATCTAGAGCATCCGAGGAGTCGGCACACATCGATCGAAGGAGTTTGATCAACATCAGCCATCAAAAGGGTGAATCACGAACTAGCATTCATGAGGAGCCGATCAGACGAGAGCTTCGTGTGGACGATCTGTAGAGGCCAGACACTAGTGTGACTGTGATGAATGATCAGAGCCCTCCAACGGTGATCAGATTGCGGTGATCGACTACCCGCAAAATGTGATGTGTCTGAACACAGTACAGTAAAAAGTTTAATGTTTCAAATTTGAATTTCAAATTTAAAATTAAATGGATGCTGTTGTATCATATTTAGATCCTAGTGTAAAGTTAATTAGTATTAATTAATGAGATTAATTAATAATTCTACTGTAAAATAGTAATTTTAAAAAATTTTAAAATTACCATTTTGCCCCTGCACTGAACTTACTATCAAATGGTATCAGAGCATGGTTCTAGAATATGATATACATATGCATGCGTAGATTAAGGTGTAATCTATAAGTTTAAATTTAAAATTTAAAATTTAAAATTTAAAATTTGAAATTTGTTAGAAGTTTCAAATTTGAAATTCAAAATTTAAAATTTGAATTTTGAAATTTAAAATTTATTTAAAATTTTAAATTTGAAATTTGAAATTCAAAATTTAAAATTTAAAATTCAAAATTCAAAGTTCAAAGATTGAAAATTCGAAATTCAAAATTTGGTTGAAATCTCAAATTTGAAATTTGAAATTCAAAATTTAAATTTTGAAATTGATATATTTAGATATATTTGATCCAAGTAGCAAGTAATCTAATTGGGTTGGTTGCCATGGCCGTCCGGTCATAGGAGAAAAGTAGATTTAAAGGCCCTCTCTTCCTATTCGATGGGGTCTCCTATGGCGGTAGGGGTGCCGATGCAATTATATCCCATGTCGATGAAGCAGCGAAAGGACTTAATTATAAGATTTATCATGAATGTGTTAGATTAGATCTAAAAAAAAATTTATGATTTATTTTAAGTTATTTTCTGTTATGAAATGAGCAATAGGATTGCTGTTTATGAATTGTGCTGATCCGTTTGTGAAATGAGTCAACACATTTGGTGAACAGAAAATAAAATCTTTCAAAATTTGAAAATTATTTTCAAATGCCAAACCCTGACCCATCAGCCCAAGTACTTAATTAAAAGAATTAAGTGTTGTCTAGTAGGTCTAGAATTGTGAATTAAGACCTAAGACAATTGCATAAACTTGTAGGTCAATGGGTTAGATGAATTAGGTCCATAATTGGGTTAGAACTAAGGTTAGCTTAAAAAATGGACTAAATGGAGTAATTGATCAAATCTAATCAAAAGTTGAATTAGATTAGGTCAAGGATACTCTAGACTCAACTTCAATAGTTGTAGTTGAATGGGTCCATGTCTTTAACTAGACCAAGATGGACTTAATTCATGGCTACGCGGTGGAGTCCTATTTACTAAGTTGATCAAAATTAAAACTAATGAACCGGTTGGTGTCTAAGGTAAGTTCGACAGTTTTGACTAGTGGTTCTTAAGCAGGAGCTACTCGCATTGATTCATCATTGACGAGTTAATGACAAATCCCCACCACTGATCTCACTTACCTGGCCAATCTGGTAAGTTAGATTTTGATTAGATCACTTGGTGATTAGAGCTCACCCATGTCATTAGGTAAATCAGTGTGATTGATTTAGGTGCTCCTAATGCCAGCTTTAATTAAATTCTTTTTTTAATCTGACTTGGTGAAGTCAGTGGGAAGATTGAAATTGGCTAGATGATTTCTTCTCTACTATCCTTTAATAAAATTCTCAAAAATTATTAGGTCCCTAAAATGATTAAGTTATAATGATAACTAAGTCAATGCCTCCCATTAAGTGAGTGATAATGAGTCCATTAGTTCAATGATCATTGGAGGCCCAAAGGCCTGATGCTCATTGGCTAATAGAATTATCATTCATAATATGATAATTTGGTTGAGTTTTTCTGATGGTGGTTAGGTTGGCCGGTCAAAGTCGGGCCTGATCATTTATTGATCTGATTCACCAAATTAAGTCATGTTAATGGTTGGACCTAACCAGATTTTTTCAGTGGAGGCCAAAGCCTACTGATTTGGTTCTGGGGCAAAATCAATTACTAGAAGTTGTTTAGAGAAACAACTGGTTAAGAACCTACCCATAGATGCACATGGGTTGACCAACCAAAGTTGGGCTCGTGTGTAGTCTGTGTGGATTCTAGTACCCATTAAGAAATTAAAGTAATTCCTCGAATTGGAGGTTGAGGCTACCAGTTCGTAAAAATATTGGAAAAAATTTTAGACTAAAGTCCAAGTCTTTAGTATTAATTTATGTACTAATAGAGGTCTGGTTTTTCTTTATACAGCTATGGCCACTACCCTATCGCTCCGGTCATTATTAGATAATGACAAGCTCATGGGACCTAATTTCGATAGTTGATATCGAAAATTGAAAATCATCTTTGAGCATGAGCGGATCCTTTATGTAGTAATGGATCTAGCACCTGAGGAGCTAGCACCGAATGCTAGTAAGGCGATCCGAGACACTTACCAGAAGTGGCTCAATGACCGCACCATCGTCCGATGTATTATGCTGGCAGCAATGAATGACGAGTTCAGCCGCAGGTTTGAGAACGCCCAGCCACAGGAGATGCTTCAAATGTTGAACGACTCCTTTGGCACGCCTGACGATGTTGAAAGGCACAAAACTAGTTGTGCCATTTTCAATGCTCGGATGAGGGATGGGGCCTCAGTCACTGATCATGTACTGTACATGATCGAGATGATTGAGCGCCTAAGCAAATTGGGTTTTCCTCTGCACGAGCAGCTCGGTAAGGATGCGATCCTTAATTCCTTGTCCAAGTCCTTCCTCCCATTCCTTACTCATTTTCGAATGACAAAGCCTACAGTAAACTACCACGGATTGTTGGGGTTGCTGCAGAACTTTGAGAAGGATCACCAGCTCCATAAGGAGTCGGTGAATGTAGTGGGAGGATCTTCTTCTCGTCGTCAACCCTTTGGGAAGGGGAAGAAGAACAAGAAGAAGAAGAACAAGAAGGTGCAGCCTCATGCTGGAACGGTTGCATAGGGTCAGACCAAGAAGCGCAAGCCCGACCAGAGCCAGGCGGAGTGCTTCTTTTGCAAGAAGCAGGGGCATTGGAAGAGGAACTGTCCTCAATACATTGCCTCCCTGGACCCGAACAGGCTGAAGAAGAAGCAAGGTAATTATATGATAAGTCCTTGCAACTTTTTCATTTGTGATACTACTACCTGGGTATTAGATACCAGAAGCCCTTATCATATTTGTAATTCGATGCAGGGTCTGCAGGTCAGTAGGAGATTTGATGAAGGCGAGAGGTTCCTGAACGTTGGAAATGGAAGCAAAGTTTCAGTTCTAGCTTTAGGAATCATGAGTCTTGTAATCAATTCTCGTAATGTAATTCTGAGTGAATGTCACTATTGTCCAAGCTTTTTATTAAATATTATTTCTGTAGGCCTTTTGGTTATGTACGGTTATGATTTTTTAATAAAAGAAAATATTTACAATATCATTTTGAATGGTGTTACAATATTTGTTGGACAATTAAATAATGAAATTTACTTACTCTCACAGCCTGTTAATATGGTTCAAAACTTCGGTAAACGTCCTAGAATAGATAATGTGTCAGAAGTCTACCTTTGGCACTGTAGGCTAGGTCATATCAATAAGAACAGGATAAACAGGTTGGCTCAAGAAGGAATTCTTGAACTTGGTGATTGTGAATCACTTCCAACCTGTGAGTCTTGTCTTCTTGGAAAGATGACCAAGTCATCTTTTACTGAAAAAGGTGAGCGAGCTAGTGAACTCTTGGGTCTGGTACATTCTGATGTATGTGGACCTATGAGCTCAAATGCAAGAGGTGGATATTTCTACTTCATAACCTTCACAGACGACCTATCGAGGTATGGGTATGTCTACTTAATAAAGCATAAGTCGGAGTCATTTGAAATATTCAAACTATTCCGAAATGAGGTAGAAAAACAAACTAGGAAGTGTATTAAAATTTTTTGATCTGATCGAGGAGGTGAATACCTTTTCAATGAGTTTCTGACATATCTAGGAGAGAATGAGATTCTCTCTCAGTGGACTCCTCCTGGAACACCACAGCATAATGATGTGTTTGAAAGGAGGAATCGGACCTTATTGGTCATGGTTCGATCCATGATGGAGTTTGCTGGTCTACCGATCTTTCTCTGGGGATATGCGCCCGAATCGGCTTGTTACCTTCTAAATAGAGTTTCGAGTAAGTCTGTAGCCAAAACGTCATATGAGATATGGATAGGACGTAAGCCAGCACTCTCGCACCTTAGGGTTTGAGGGTGTCTGGCTTATGTTAAACGTTTAATTACAGACAAGCTTGGACCTAGGTCTAACAAGTGTAATTTTATAGGATACCCAAAAGAGACCAAAGGGTATTATTTCTACCTTGCTGATGAGCAAAAGGTGTTTGTCAGCCTTAAGGCAATCTTTTTAGAAAAGGAGTTCCTTAGTGAAGGAACTGTTGCCTCTAAGGTCGAACTTGACAAAGTTCGACAGGTGAAAAATCCGACACATGTTACTGAACCTGAACCGGATTTGATTAGATCAGATCTGGAGCCCATTGATTATGCACCCTTAAGGCGGTCTGGTAGAGTACCACATCAACCGGATAGATACTATGGTTTCTTGGTCCGGGATGGCGATCCTGTCGAACTTGATGAAAATGATGAGGATCCGATTACCTACATAGATGCAATGCAGAGACCTGACTCTGAGAATTGGCTAGAGGCCATGAAATCCAAAATGGAGTCCATGAAGGTCAACGATGTGTGGACATTGGTTGACTCACCCGAAGGAGTAAAACCCATAGGGTGTAAGTGGGTCTTCAAGAGGAAGAGGGGCGCAGACGGAAAGGTGGAGACCTATAAAGCCCGTCTGGTTACCAAGGGATATCGTCAACGTTATGGTATAGACTATGACGAGATATTTTCTCCTGTGGCAATGCTCAAATCTATTCGGATTATGCTTGCGATAGCTGCCCATCTAGACTATGAAATCTGGTAGATGGATGTGAAGATAGCTTTCCTAAACGAAGAGCTGGACGAAGAGGTGTATATGATACAACCTGAAGGGTTCACATCCACAGATGAGTCTAAGGTATGCAAGCTACAAAGGTCCATTTATAGACTTAAGCAGGCATCTCGGAGTTGGAACATACGTTTTGATAGGACGATCAAAATGTATAGCTTCGTTAAGAACGGAGAAGAGCCCTGCATTTATAAGTAGGCTAATGGTCCAGTAGTAGTATTTCTTGTATTGTATGTGGATGACATTCTCTTAATCGGGAATGATGTCCCTGCATTACAGAGAATAAAAATTTGGCTATCGTCACAGTTCTCCATGAAGGATCTGGGAGAAGCTTCCTACATCCTAGGGATGAGGATCTATAGGGATAGATCCAAAAGGTTGCTTGGCTTATCCCAGTCCACGTACATTGATACTATACTGAAAAGGTTCAGTATGGAGAATTTCAAAAAAAGCTATCTACCGATAGGCCATGAAATTTCTCTCTCGAAAGGGATTGTCCGACAATACCTCAAGAGAGAGAGCGTATGGGTAGGATTCCATATGCTTCGGCAGTGGGATCTATCATGTACGCCATGACATGTACACGACTAGATGTGGCATACTCACTAGGGGTAGTGAGTAGATACCAATCTGATCCAGGAGAGAATCACTGGAAGGTTGTTAAAACCATCCTGAAGTATTTAAGAAATACTAAGACCAGTGGCTTGTTTATGGTAAATTGGACTTGAGACTTATAGGGTTTACAGACTCTAGTTTTCAATCTGATCACGATGACAGCAAGAGTGTGTCAGAATTTATTTTTATCCTTAATAGTGGGGCTGCCTGCTGGAAGAGTTTCAAGCAGCACACTGTGGCTGATTCAGTATGCGAGGTAGAGTATATTGCTGCATCAGATGCTGCCAAAGAAGCGGTGTGGCTGAAGAAATTCATCACCGAGCTCGGAGTAGCACCCTCCCTTGTTGGTCCAGTTTTTCTCTACTATGACAACTCTGGAGCCATTGCTCAGGCGAAGGAACCGAAGGCACACCAACGGACGAAGTATATTCTGCGCCGCTACCATCTCATCCGAGAGATCGTGGATCGAGGTGATGTCGATCTTCAGAAGATCGACGGGAAGGAGAACCTGGCCGACCCATTCACTAAAGCCATTGCGGTGAAGGAGTTCAACGACTACAAGTTGAAGATGGGTATTAGATACTGCACCGATTGACTTTAGGCCAAGTGGGAGATTGTTGAGAATAGTGTCCCAAAGCCAATCGTCAGCCTGTTGACGGTTGTGCTCCTTTTGTATTAATACATGAATTATAAATAAATAAAAGTTATTTTGATATTTTTTTTATCACAAATGTTTCATCTTCTAATGAACTCCTGTGTTGTGGTGAAGTCCTTAGGACTATTTAGACTCGACAAAGAAGGATTTATCGCTTAGTCCTTAAACCTGTTCGCGACCAAATGATACGTTATTACCAAGGACGACAACATTTATCGAGCATAGGTTGTTGTGTGCCATATGGGTTGGTTGCCCTCATAACCAAGGAGTGTGGAGACACTGGTATGGCATACAGGTGAGATGTAATGGTACATCTGCACTGAATGTGACTGACTTCGGAGCTATTTCTGTTGTCAAGATTTACTCCGATGGGATATGGGTATAAATGTCCCTCCGACCTGAGACCGCCACGGTGACTTGCAAGCAACTCACTGTACTTAGGCACTGGACTACCTGAATTTCTAATTCAGTGACGGAAGGCTGCTGGGTGTAGTCAAGTACTTGACTTGTCGGTGCATGTGTCAAGATGGGATTGACCACTCCAGTTTAGGAGCTGTGTACAATCATGTTTCAATTTAGCAAAACCTTGGCCAGGGTAGTCCTAGTGAGGAGTCACAGGACTAATTGAGTTGAGCACAATTCGGATGATCTCATCAGGGTTGACAGTTTAACCCTGAGTCGTCCTAAACACGGATCAAAAGGGATGAATTATACGGTAACCATATTCACGTAGGTTCTGAATGTTGCGATTGCGACTATTCGACCTATCCGATTGTCGGGTATCATTGCTAGATGGTCACTTCGATTAGTACAGGAATTGGTTCCTGTGCTACCGGCTTAGGTTCGAACCTGCGGGGTCACACACATTAGAGGTTCCTTTCTGATCTGATGGCTGATTATGAGTCTTATGTGTCTGGGACTCTATGATTGAGAATTAGGATTCTCTGATCATGAGTTCCACACATTTTGGGTACCGGGATCAAAATTTTGAATTTCAAATTTTGAATTTGAAATTTGAACTCTTTGATCAGGGTTTCATATCGATGGTCTCTAATGCCTAATTGCCCATCGGATTTGGACTCAATATTTATGAGAGATTTAATTAATAATTTGATTGCTAATTAACTCAATTTAATTGAGTAATTATTTTTAGATCAAGTCCAATTGAATTGGATTCAGTTTGGATTGACCCGATTAGGTTAAGTGTCGATCTAATCGCTAAGGTGGTTTAGTCCCTGATTTGATCAGGGGTTAGATTTAGTTAATTCCTGATTTGATTAAGATTTTATTGAGCCTAATTAAGCCTAATTATGTTGGGTTTAATCTGGTCTAATTGTGCTTAACCTATTTTAATTAGGTTGGCTCAATTTGAATCAAACCACCTTGTTTTAAATTCTCTGCGCCACCCAACTTCCTTGCGCCCATTTGAATTCATGAGAAAAAATTTTCTCATGAATTTTCTCCCATGCAAAGCTCTCTCACGCCCATGTTTCTGTGTGCCAATTATTTGGATTAACTTGGTTTGTTACCCATCCAAATTCAAAGGGGTTTTGAATTTGAATGGATAACCAAGTAACCATGTGCCAGCTTATCCTCTTTTGTGCGCCCCATATTCCACACGAGAAATGGTTTCTCGTGAAAGTCTCCATGCACAAAAAAGGGCCACGCCATCTCTTCTTTCTCGCACAAATGGATGAGGATAAGATTGGTTGGCACTTGAATTCAAATTTGATTTGAATTCAAGTGAGCAACCACCTCTTCTTATCCACTCACACGCTTTCAACATCTTTTGCGACGTTTTATAAAATGAGAAAGGAAGGGGGCATGGGGAATAGAAGAAAGTAGAGATAAGGGGTGTGGGGAGGTTCTGAAAAAATTTTGAAGTGTTCAAAATTTATCGAGAGGAGAGAAAAGAGAGAGAGAAGTGGGTGCAGAGTTTTTGGTGTGTACCCTAGGATTTCTACCTAGGGTTCGGGAAGTGAGATTGGTGTGCCACGAGTGTCGTGAGTCTACCAAATTTTAGGAAGAGATCCATCAGCCTCTCAACCAATCGTGCAGATGATTCAGAGCATCCGAGAAGTCGGCACACATCGATCGAAGGAGTTCGATCAACATCAGCCATCAAAAGGGTGAAATCACGAACTAGTATTCGTGAGGAGCCGATCAGACGGGAGCTTCGTGTGGATAATCCGCGAGGTCAGACACTAGTGTTGCTGTGACGTGATGATCAGAGCCCCCCGACGGTGATCAGATTGCGGTGATCGACTATCCGTAAAAGGTGATGTGTTCTGAACACAGTACAGTAAAAGGTTTACTATTTCAAATTTGAATTTCAAATTTGAATGCATGCTGTTGTATCATATTTAGATCCTAGTATAGAGTTAATTAGTATTAATTAATGAGATTAATTAATAATTTTACTGTAAAATATTAATTTTGAAAAATTTTAAAATTATCATTTTGCCCCTGCACTGAATTTTTGCTTCACTTTGACCGATCGTGACCAAGTCGGTATGTCGCGAGTACGATCGCAGTCATCTTGGCATTTTGCCCTTCTTAGTCGAAGCTAAGTCGGCAAGTTAGCCAGCCGCGTTGGTCGAAGCCCTTTGCCTTCAGAGGCGGAGGCCGTCGGTTCGGTGATGGAGCCGTAGGCTTGGCGTAGATTCGGTGATTGAGACAGATTCGAGCCATAGATTCAACGATCAGTGATCGAGCCGTAAATTCAATGATCAAGCCGTAGATTCGATGATCAAGCCGTAGATTCAGCGATCAGCGATCGAGCCGTAGATTCGACGATCGAGCCATCGATTTGATGATCAACGATCGAGCCATAGATTCAACGATCGACGATCGAGCTGTAGATTCGGCGATCGAGCTGCATTGGTCGAGGTCTTTTGCCTTCAGAGATCGAGGCCGTCGTAGATATTCCGCTCCTTCGATCTCCATCAGGATCTGCGCACGAGGAGTGGAGAAAGAGGTGCAGGAGTCATAGCTGCGATGCGTCGGTCTCGGACTCCGTCGTCGGGATGAGACCCGTCTATCGGTGGGGCCTGCTGGGTTCAGCAGGAGCCCGATTTTTCTTCCGCTTCTCCTTCTGACCTGTGCCCTCGGTCAGACGTCGGTCGGAAGCTCCTTCGTCCATGCGCATGTATTTATACACGCGCTCCAGTAATTCAGCATACGTTCGGGGGAAGGTCTTGTCCAAGGAATATGTGAATCGGGATACTCTTAGCCCCCTCTTCATGGTCGAGATAGCCATATCTTCGTTGAGGTCCCAGACCTCAAGTGTGGTCGTATTGAATCGGGTCATAAAGTGTCGGAGTATCTCATTTTCTCCCTGCTTGAGAGAGAAAAGACTGTCCGAGGTTCGTGGCGGCTTCCGGCTGGTGCTGAAATGGGCCACGAAAGAATGCTCGAGTTGCCTGAAGGAGTGGATACTCCCTGAGCGGAGGTCGGAGTACCAGGCTCTGGCAGCTTTATGAAGCGTGGCGGGGAAGCCGATGCAGAGGAGGGCATCGGTTGCCCCTTGAATTGTCATGAGAGCCTTGTAGCTCTCCAGATGGTCAACTGGGTCGGTGGAGCCGTCGTATGGCTCCACATGAGGCATCTTAAACCAACTAGAGATCGGTTCGTCGAGGATAAATCGGGAGAGAGGTTGGGTGGTCCGGAAGTCAACGTCATTTGAAGATTTATGACCATCCGCCTGGAGCTGGGTAAGCCGACGGTCGATTTCTTCGAACTTGCGTTCGTAGTCATCTAACCATCGGTGTTGAGAAACTCCAAGGGTCGAACCTCCCGACGAACTTGAGAGTGAGGCGGATGGTGTCCGCAGCCACTTCTCCTTCCTCGCTCGCTCCAGCTGGGAAGGAGAAGGACGCCGAGATCGGTGGGTGTGGCGCTGTGGCCGCCTCGCTCCTTCTCGGTGGGAGTGCTGAGACGGCTGCTCTTGAGGAGGAGACGGAAGTTGATGCGGGCGTCGGCGGCTGCTTCTGGACGGTATAGGGTACGCCGTCGGTTGTTCCACCGACGGTTGCGGCAACTGACTCAGTTGCTGTTGGAGGTTGTTGACCGCATCCGTCAGAACGGACATTTGTCGCACGATCACCGCGATCTGTGCCTCCGTGGTCACCACCGGATACGGAGAGATGGGTTTCGCCATGGAGGGCAAAGGAGGGGCCTCTTCCCGATGGGAAGAGTGCCTTGTCGATCCGGTAGCTCTCGATCGCTGAGCCCTGATTTTCATCATCTCGAGAGATTTTTCAAGCTCTATGGAGCTCGCTGGCTTACCTCTATCGAATGACCCCCTACCTGGCGCGCCAAATCTGTTGCGGCCAATCCCCCCATCGCCCGATCGTCGGGGCCGCGCACCTGCAAGAAAAGTCCTCACAGACTGGAGATGCCTCCAGCGGGGACCCTCCGACGGTCAAGTCAAAGAGGAGACTAGGCAACAGTGAAAAATCAGGAGCTCAGCGGGGGAGAGAGAGAGGGCTAGAGAGCTCAAGAGCTTAAAGGCGCTTCAGAGAGCTTGAGAAAGCTTACTCATGCCTGTTGCTTTACCCCATTTTATAATAGAATGCGGTATGGTCCCGCCATTAATGGTGCAGACAACTGGGGAGTTGTCAAATCGATGGGGACTGTCAAATCGGCGTGGGTCGTCAGGTCATTAACCCACGTCTTTAGCAGGACAATGCCCCACGACGATCGTACAGCATGTCCTTGGCAGGAGAATAGCCCATAGCGGTTGTTCGGCATTTGGATGGCCTGACCGACTGTATGTCGGTATTCGGCTGCCGGGCCGTCGGGTGGTGATTCGGAGACACCGTCGACTGATCTGGTGCCTTGTGGAAGTCGGACGTCGGCTGCCACCCCCGACATTGAGTCGGTGATATGGGTTCGACCGCTCGGCCGATCGAGAACAGTGGGTCTGTTCGGCCGACATACCTTCGGTCGGATATTGTCGGCAGTCATTGTCGGTAGTCGTTGTCGAAGTCGTCCGTCGGTCCGGTCGGTAGAGTCGGACGTCGGTCGGATCGGTCCGAGGATAAATCAGCATACGGGGGTCAGTCGGTGTATCCTAACAACTATAATATAGTACAACAATAGGAGATACATTATCACACATTATATCATAACATAATATAGGAGATAAGAAACAATATATCAAACAAGAACTGGTTGTTTCCTCGCCACAACCAGGCACTTCCATACTACCACATCGTCTGAAGATCCATGATTACTTACACTACGTGGCCTTGGTCTTCTCAAAAGAAATTTGAATGTCTATAAAGGCACTAAATAAAATGAATTGTAGCTGTTATTGATTAATGTATGTACTATCATTTTTGCAAGCATGCAAAATTTAAGAAAAAATATCGTGATTAATAAACAAAAAAAATGTAATCAATGACAACATTGTTATGCTATCGCCAATGGCTCGTGATGATTGCCTTCCGATAGATCATCCCAAAAAACTAAAGGCGGGCTTCAACAACATAATAATCTAATGCAGAAGCAAAAGGGTAAAACAAATCCAAAATAAGAAAACGTAAACGCGTCGACAGCAGGATTCGAACCTGCGCAGGCAAAGCCCAACAGATTTCGAGTCTGTCTCCTTAACCACTCGGACATATCGACGTTGAGTTGGCTCTGTGCACTCCACTTTTATTCATATTTTATTCTTTAAACAAACTAAATAACCCAGATAGAAGCAATGCGATATGGGTTCGATGTTGAGAAAACTTTGAGCATAAATCTAATCCACCCTGGCTTGTAATTAGTTTTGAGTCTTAAAAATCTGGTGTGATCAAGACTGATCCTGAATCCAGCCACACAAGCCTATTTCAAATCAAAAAATTATATTCTATATGGCATGCACGGTCAATCAAAAGCTGTTCATTTCTGTGGATTTCATTTATCAAGCACTCCTCTTGATGCACTATTACAGCATCTCTTTAAAACTGCTTGGTGCCCTGCAATAGAATCAGACTCAAAACTGCATGCAGACGGAGAACCTAGGATCTGTCAGGGCACGCCATTTGGCAACACAAAGTATCTACATTTAATGCGGCCAAGATTAAGACCGTTACTGCAGGGCAGCATCAAGGAATAACCAGTGCTAAATTCCCATGAAACATGGTAGTCACAAAAGCTATAGCTCGGTCTTCTCAGATTCTAGCAAGTGCAACCACTAGCTACGGAATATCTAGCTGATGGCAGCCAGTTTTTTCTTTGTCCCCTTGTTTTTCGAATCAAGAGGCATCAATGTTCTTGCGTTCCAAATCATTTTGAGATCAGCTAATGCCCTGCCAAATTTAGTCCTTACATACTGGCACATCATCATCAGATACTGGAGTTCATCCTTCAGTAAATCTTTGGCTGTATCACCTATCCATACAACCAATAGAATGAAATAAAAAAACAGAGATGGAAACAAAATAAAGCCATATTCTTAATGATTATCTCATTTTATAATATTTTAAATGAACCAAATATAATCAAAATAAGCAGAAACTGACAGAAACCATCCATAGCCATGTATTTTGGATCGTGAGTTCCAAAAGAAGCCGAAAAAGAAGCAAAACCAACAGGCCCTGACCAACTTATAGCCATACGATTAATATGACTACTTCTAATACATATCAACTCCATGGGTTCTTCTAGCTCTAGCTAGTTCACCAGCTATAACTAATGAAACCTTTATAAAATATTCTTTTGGAATGTTTCACTCATGGTCAATCCACCTTATCAGCTATCCTAAACCTCCAAATGCGCAAGCAAAATTGTTATGATCCACCGTCCTACTCGATGCATCTCTCTTGTCTCTCACCTAATAAATTCATGTTGTCCCATTTTTGAAGTCCAGATTTCCATCCAACGGCTAACAACATGTGGGACTTGATGGTCCAATGAGCGTGGGTCCTAACAGGAATCCCATTCCACATTGGATGTATACATATCCAAGTAAACATTCTCGAGTACCGGTCCATGCCCTTAACGTCAAAAGAAGAGAAGATAGGCCTGCAAGCATACTTCACATGAGGTAAGCCCGCCACACAAGCCAAATAATCAGCAACTTAGTTACGTTCTCAAAAGATGTATAACATAAGCAACTGATCTACTCATGGACATGATGTCAGAGAGATATAGTGTCATGCCAAAGTCCAAATATGTTTTAAAAGATCCAGTTGTCACAAAACATAAGGTAACCATAAGTTCAACACAAACGGGGTTTGAACACCATCTAGCCAGGTTTAGTACAGATGGAACACCTTGTGCGACAGAATTTCTAGTACAATTTCCAAATAGAAGCTTAAAATGCATTCAACACAGTTTCAAGGTAGAACTGCACCAAGGAATTCTTTCCATGAAATATCCAGACAAATAAAATCAGACAACTCTGCGCATTCTGAAACCTTGTCACCCAATCTTTGATATGCCTCGACATTGTCTTGCACCATGTGGGAATTTTGTACTGCATCACTGTGCATACAGCAAAAACAAACAAGGGGGGGCGAGAGGAGGAAAGGGGATGCAATTGGGCTTTCCTTTTTCATTTTTTTTCCTTTTTTTGTGTTGGGGGTTGGGGTGGGGAGGGAGGGAGAGAGAGAGAGAGAGAGAGAGAGAGAGAAGGGGAGGGGGGGGGGGGGGGAGGGAAAGAGAGGTACCTGCATAATCTCACGACCCAAGAAATGTTAATTAGGTCTGGGGGAAGGGGAGCTGCTGCTGCGGCTGAGACTGGAACTTCTCCCTCTAACAGGCCTATACAGCACATTGTAAAGAAAGATTTGACACAATGTAAGAGAGAAGGAAAATTGAGCTTGCTTTAGTCCTGATATGGGACAGGAAAGAATTTTTTTTCTAATTAAGAAGTGTAACTGCTAGATTTGGAGAACAGGGAAATTATGCATCACACTGCCATCAAAAAAAAAAAATAAAAGGGAAAAGAGAAAGGCAAGGAAACAAAGCATGACCAAAAGGTAACATTTACAGTGAAGATAAAGACAAAATGAGAAATAAAGAGGGCTAGCTATTTGGTACCTATAAAGATCGTCCCAACTACTTAAATCTTCATGGCCTGCATGCAATTGTTTCTACTTTTGAACCTAAACTACTACTTTTAATCCCTTATAGCTGGTGACCTACAAGATGTACAGAGCATTCTTAGAAGAGGCTGATCCAGAGAGCCATCTAGCGAGATCCCAAGGAAGGACCTTAGAGCAAAGCTAGCAGCTGAGGTAGTGCAACAGCCAGCATCTCCATGGGCACGTTGACATGCCCCACAGTGATTTCTATCCATATAAGAGATCAACGTGATTTCAAAGGGCCATCCAATGCATAGCCCCGAAGGACATTTTTCATTCCCCATTAGAACTTGTGAATCTAAATTTCACCTCAAGGATCAGAACACCACTAGCACGTTGGTTGTAATCCAAATAGGATAACCCATGACAGCTCAGAAAAGGTGATCCAAGAAACAAATGCAACATGGGAAAAAGAAGTATAAGGCTACCTCCTAGGACTGCGACTTCTTGATAGCCTTCGAGCTCCCTGGTTCACAAAAGAAAAATAATTCACCATAGGCGGTTTCCATAATTTCAAAAAAAATCTGAGTGTACTTATGGTGTGTGCGCGATGTGTTCGTTCATATGTGTGCCTCTATTTTTTTGGGAGGTGTTAGTAACCTTGCGAGGACTGGGTGATTCAGAATATGATGAGCCAGACCTTCCACGCCTCAGAGGTGGTCCCCTACCCCTGCATTTAATTAGAGAAGCAGAATTTAAAGATTGAAAGAGATGAGAACTCCATGCTTAAACTAGTAAATAAATAGACTTAAGAACAATTTCATGCAAGCAGGTGTTTTAAACAAAAATGCTCTCCATTTAAACATTGGCTCTAATCACTAATCAGTAACATATAAATATTTTATTATGTGATATAAATATATAAATTGGAAAAAAAAAATTGTCCATTCATTAGCAATAGCTCTAATTTGGCAACCAAAAAAAAAACTCTTCACTTGTAGTTCAGAATCTAATACCTGCTGTTCAGAAACTCTGTTCATTTAATCTAATATTACATCAATATTAAGATTTTTCACAATTAAAGAATTAAAGAAAAATAAAGAAGTGAATCAAAGTGTGACTGATGATCATATTTCAATGACATCTTATAATTGGCAGAGTTATCGATAGATAAGACTCTCATCATCCCTCTAATATCTCTATGAAATTAAACTTTTAAAATATAATACACCATGCCGCACTACCAGCCATAATATACAACATTAAAAACAAATTTTATTTTTATAACTGTATCACCATGTCTGGGGTTTGCTGCAAAATTTTACAAATCAAGTTCTCCAAAAAAAAACCAACATTAAAAACAAATTTCTCTAGGAAACTAAATTTCTGAAAAATATAATTCACCATGCTAAACTACCAGCCATATTACACAACATTAAAATCAAATTTTATTTTTATAACTGTAACACCATGTCTGGGATTTGACACAAAATGTTTACAAATCAAGTTCTCCAGAAAAAACCAACACCAGGTCAACAAGTTCTTGTTCAGCTCCATAAAACTCATAAAAAAAAGTCTTCTATCTCAATATTGAGTGCCCAAGTCTCGTTGCTGCATATCCAAGCATTTGCAGTCAGTGGCATTACTAGTCTTTGGCACATGCAATGCATTTCAGAGGACGCATGGATGGCTGTGATTTGTTAGAAGAAAATGAGTTAGAGAGAGAACTGGGGGAGAAATGTGAGGCTGTCGACATGTAAATATCAAACAGATGCGTGTCAGTAATTCTCACTTTTCATTTTGCAACAATGAGTTTGAGGGTTGAGATGCATTGACAGGAGACAGAATTTATTTATATTAAAAAATTGGGAGGACGTCCAGCACCATGCATGAGTAGGACTTTTTTTTTCTTGCTGTTATATAATACAATAAATATCAAAACCAAATCTCAATAGTCAGCATAGAGCTGCACCTTTTCCAGGGAGTCACAAAATAAAAACTAAGAAAAGACTCCTTCCTGTAACTCCATGTGCCTTTGCTCAATTTCTAATTCAATATATAAATTTTCTATATGAGCTGGAGAATCAACAAGGGTACTAAATAATGAGCCACTAAGGTCTAATCTTGCATCAAGAAAACAAATTTAGCCTTCTTTCCTCCTAGCAACCAGCAACCATGGCAACTTTGCAGCAACAGTAGATTGATTAGAGTCAGAATACTATTTTTGCCTTAATGATGATATAGACCTCAAAATAGATGCTAGTCTAAATATGGCCAAATATTACATCATACTAGAAATAAAGTCCAAATCCCTGACATTCCCAAAAAAAATTGTCTTACAATAAATTTCCAGAGGCCACAAATATTTTTATCAAATATTTAACCTTCTGGACACTCCACAACCACCTTCCCTAAACATACTTATCAAATATTTTTCTACTAACCCTTTCTAACAGATAATTAGATGACAACCTCTAGTATGGTTGATCTTCACAAGATTTCATCAAAATGCTATGAATCCTCACTATAAGTGCCAAGGAACTTGAAAGAAAAAAAGATGCAGGAGGATTTGTATATTAACTCTTCCTCCTATTCTTAAAGGATCCAAGTAGATTTTTTATGACACACTGGATGATTTGACTGACATTAGCAAAAAGGAACACTGAAGTACCTTCAGGCACACAAGAAACATCTATGGTTTCAAATTTTGCAGCTGCTCTAGGTATACCTTTAGAAGGTTATAACATTTATGTGAAACTAACAAAATGCAAGGAAAAAATTGACAAGTAGAATAACAAAATAATTGATAGGGAATGGAAGAGGAGGATGACCATGACAAATATCCATACGAGCCACCACATGCAGGTTGTAAAAAAAACTGTCGAAAAACAAGTTTGTTGTTTAGTGAATGGGAGATTCACCCTATCACAAAAGTATGCACTTGTTGCTTTCAAGCTGGCTGACTACAATAGCTTATGGCATTCAGCGTACAAGGCCCTGTATGTGGTGGTTGACAGCAAACTTACTATGACAAAGACTTGGAAACTCAGAATTAAGTACCCTCATCACAAAGCCATAACCATATCTAATTCAGCATATGGGTATAAGCCATTGAAATGCCCATTCGGTTAAACATATGCTCGCAATGTTCAAATATACAGCAGATTCAAAATTTAAAAAGAATAAGGGCACATCAGCTAAATGAGATAGATGGATCACACAATTTTAGCTGTTTACCTGCGAGGAGAGACTGATCTTGAACGGGATCGAGGAGGAGGTCTTCGAAGAGGTGAACGGCTGCGACGGCGAGGAGGAGGTGACCTTCTTGGAGGGCTTCTTGGTCGCCTAGGAGGTGATCTGGAACAAACCAATTTAATTAAGAATATACACTTAACATCAACTGGAGCTAAAATTATTCAGGAAACATCAAAACTAACAGCAGCAAATGGAAAAGTAAATCTTGAACTGGGCCTGCAATGTATAAATGAAGTCCACGCCTTTTTTTTTTTTTTTTGAAAAAAAAAAGTGAAAAAGAAATGGATGGTAGGAACCACCGACTTCATAAAATGCTTTGGTTTTTCCACTGACTTAAAAGGCAGACGAAGAAAAGAACAACATCCTGGAAATATTAGAAGAATCCAGGTAATACATGCTTGTGTTTCACTCAAATGTAGTTATTTTGGAACCCTTGAAGTTCATATCAACTATTAAAATTTTATGGCACATTTATGCATATATTTACTTTAGACACCACAGTGCACCAAAATCATAAAAGATTATTTCAAAAAGCTTCATGTAAAGTTATTCCAGAAAATTATAATGATGTAGTTTCAAGTTTGGAACAAAATTTTCAATTTATGGCAAAAAAGTGGTTCAAATTACTATATATCACTCCAATGTTACTACATCCTGCATATTCAAAATATGTCTCCTCCTATAGCCCTTTACTCATTCATAAATGAAGAAAAAGATTGCAGATTCCAAGGATTCCACCCAAAATTGCGAATTTTACCGACCTAAAATAATCCAGATCCGATACTTATGATGGATCTAATACTTCCGTAATTTGAGGAAGCTGATACTAGTCGTGTTTGAGAAAATGGAATAACCGGTTAAAAAACTTAAATGGCATAGGACACCGACCCATTGTTAACCATTTGCGTATGTCAACAACATGTAAGTGAAAACAATTGCAGAAAACAGAAAAAATCTGAGGAAGTTGCAAGTTGTATTGCCTGGATGGTACAGATAATGAAGACAAATATTAATACAAGTCTAAAATTTTAAGAGTAAACAAGATATAGGTTCCAATGCGACACATCTAGAATTTTACCTCTATCAATGACATCAGGATATAACTTGCAGTTACAGGTTAAAATTACTATGGCTAAATGCTTGGTCAACCTTTTCTCCTTATCATATAATATGCAGAATCAGGATTCATAATAAAAACAGATCCATCATTTCATAAATGCTTGAATGTCAGTGTTCCAAGTTTATGATATTTGAGAGAAAAGGGGAAGGAGGAATTGGAGATTTCTTGCAGACTGGAACTTTTGTTATTTCTGGCCTAGATGAATCACTGTAAGATAAGAAAGGATTGAATCAAAAGTTGTAAAGACTAACTAACCGCCGCCTAGGAGGCAGTGGGGAGCGTTTGCGGACCGGACTACCACGACCCCTTCTCGGAGAGACCCTATGAACACGAGTCAATGTTATTATTGCGGCAACTAACAAGAACATAAGCTAAGATAGTACATGGCAGAGATAACTAACCGTGCAGGTGATCTATGCCTCCTTGGTGGAGGAGTAGGAGGAGATCGTCTTCTAGGTGGAGATGGTGCTCTCCGCCGAGGTGGGGTTTCACGTCGGTAAGGAGAAGAATCTGCTCGGCGACGAACAGGGGAATCCACACGACGACGCGGAGGTGAATCAGGTCGACGTCTTGGTGAATCAACTCTTCGGTTTGCTGGAGGAGAGCGCCTCCGTGGAGGTGACAGTGGTTTCCGACGTGGAGAAGCTGATAGCATAGAGATCATCAACAACAGACAACATCAGAGAACCTAATATGTTAAATATAATAATGTATGTACAAAAAGAAACCAAAAGTATTGGTATGAATAATACAATGGAAGAGGGAAAAAATTAGATGGTAGAAGCAACAGCAAGAAAGCAAAGTTCCAGGAAACTTCTAGGCCAGATTCACCATCTGATTGCAAATAAATCACAAGTTGAAAACACACAATAAAGAAAATACAAACAAGAATATAACGGTTACATAAGAAGAAATAAGACTGCATCCACTTAATTCAAGAGCACCTTCAAATTGAGCTTCAAACAAGATAGTTCTACAGATGCTTACATTCCCTAGGCCGCTGCAGAGCATCCTTTTCAGCATTGGCACTAACTTTCTCTCTCTGAGGAGCTTCTCTTTTTGGAGCAGCAGGAATTGCCTTTGGAGGGGAAGATGGTTTTTGACGTTGTGTTAGCGTAAATTTAACTCGAACAACATTTCCATCAATTTGACCCTGTGATGAGATTTGCAACAAGAAGATTACTTAGATAAACTAAACCAATACGCTATCAACCTTTTTTTTTTTTTTAATTATTTGAGACAAACACATACGCCATCCATGTAAAGAAGAGCCTTCTCAGCATCAGCCCTCTTCCTGAACTCAACATAGCCATAACCTCGAGGAAGGTTAACCTGATTATAAAATAAAGATGGGAATCATGTGCAAAAAAAGAGAGGTATTTATATTATCAGAAACATAGAATAACCAAAATTTGTCCACTTACAATCCGATCCATTGACAGCTCCACGTTGAGTACTTCACCAAAATTACCTGTAGAAGGATTATCTTAATTTCTGACTTTTTTTTATGTTTGCATTATAAATTTGGTCATGGCACATACTGGTCTACCCAGGACATTCAGCTTTGGAGCCAAAAGACAGTCAAAATGAGAAGTTGAACATGATGTGTAATATACATTTGTCAAGCAAGCATTCTATACAGAGAAAGATGCACATATAGATATTGAAGTCACCAACCTATAAAATCCAACTATAAAGTGTTCTAAGCTTCTAGTTATGACTCAAATTCTAAAGACTATGATCTCCTAATTATTCACTTCCAATTTATCATGAAAAATAGTTTTCAGAGTTTAGTCCTGATCTTTAGCCCCCACTTAGTAGTAGAAGGATCTAAATTTTTAAGAAAATGTTTCACAAAACTTGAAGATTGTTGTGCACCCTTCATCAACTGTTTCCGGAAATTCCAGGATATTGTCAGATATTGTATTTATTTCCCTTTCTCCCTCTGTGGTTGCACGCATGTGTCTGTGTGAAAAATTGTATAACCATCTCTCTGCCCAAATAGATCACAAATCCCCATTATCTTACTCGAGAATTTTATATCTTGTCCCACTAAAAAGCACAAAACGAGAATGATAACATCATAATAAAACCTTAAATGCATACAAATTAATGCTAACAACACATGAAAGTTACAGTTAACAAGCAAAATGAAATTTTAAAATAGGAGCCCATTCGTGCAAAAAAATAAATACTGAACAATCTAGTTATTGCCCAGCTAAAATATATAACCATAATCGTAATCATTTAGTCTTGTCCAACTATACAAGGTTGGTTTTGTGGATGGATCTTCATTCATCAAGTATTCTTATCACAAACCTCCTTTGGTGTTATGTTATGCAAAGTTTTGCCATATCTTTTCTCACAACCTCCATCCATGTTGCTTTAGATCTTCCCCGCCTTTTCTTATAACCTT
Organism: Elaeis guineensis; assembly: GCF_000442705.2. Taxonomy (NCBI): domain Eukaryota; kingdom Viridiplantae; phylum Streptophyta; class Magnoliopsida; order Arecales; family Arecaceae; genus Elaeis; species Elaeis guineensis. Next base: position 110,532,313 of record NC_025993.2, read on the forward strand.
TAACACACGCCAAAGCACCTCTTCTAACTGGAATCTCTTGATATCTTTGTTGTATATGTCCACACCATCTCAATTGATTTTGCATCACCTTGTCCTTCATTTATGCAACTCCTATAGCTCCTCTATTAACTTCATTTCTTATGTTATCCTTTCTAGTTCTACCGCATGTTCCACCTTAAATTCTTAACATTCTCGTTTCTTCTATACTTGTTTTCACATTCTTTATTGTCCAATGCTCTGAACCATACAACATGGCAGACTTTACTGTTGCTCTATAAATTTTTCCCTCAAGTCTTCAAGATATGTGCCAATCATGTAATATTCTAGATGCACCTTTCCACTTCATCTGACCAGCTCTAGTTTTATTATAAATATCTTCATCCATCTCTGTATTATTTTAATAGATCCTAAATGAAATTGGTGACTGAAATACATGATAAGCTTAATTAGCGTTTCTTCTAAACAGACCCAAATTTATGCTTTGAAAGTTTAAATTTATCTAACAAGCTTAAAAGAAATCATAATAATAATAACAATATTGATGACAAGAATAATTATGATAATAATAATGATCAAAATGTAGCCTTGCCAAGAGTAATAGCTGTCCAAGTTAGATACTGAAAATTAAGAAAAAACTTACTGAAAATTTCTTTCAAATGAGCTTCATTGACATTCCTTGACAGATGATCAATGTGAAGAACCACAGACTCAGGAACTGGAGATGTTTTCCTGAAATAAAAAAGCCTTGTTAAAAGTTGTCTGGCACTAATGAATAGAAAGGGTTGACATTTATGACTAGCCACATAGACAATCTATATAGGTTGCAAATTTGCTAACAAGCTAAAGAAAATAAAGGTACAAGCTTGTCCACTTATAAATGGATAACAGATCCGGTCAAGTTCAAGCATGAGCAACAACTCATTGCTTTGGAAAAGGAAAAAAATGGGCCAGATAAGAACCAAGATGAGGGAAAAAAACAGAATGAATAAGGTCCGTTTGAATCAAGTCATACTGGAGGTAGGTCTAAGCCACTTGATTTTGAGTCAGCACGGCCAGTTTCTCCAGTCAGGTCAAGAGTTCTTTCGATCTGGATGGTGGTTCCAAATTTTTCTAATGCCCAGAAGAAATCCAAAGCACTGAGCAGCCCATATTAATCAATCTATACTTAATTTCAGTTAAATATTGACAATCCTACTATCTTTTGCAACATTTCTTATGAAGCCTTCAGTTATCCTCCTAACAAATCTTCTAATGGTACTCCTTGCATAAACAAAACAAAAATTCTGATATTATTTCTAAGTAGACAAATAATCCTTCCACAAAGTCTACATGATAAGTTTGTAATAAGATGATACTTTATAATGTTACAACTTCCATAGTTGTCGCTCAAATGGCTCAAAGTTTCAACAAAAACACAATGTTCTGTCTGAAATATAAAAAGTTTTGGCCGAAACCAATCCAAACAACCTAAGATTTGACGTTTTCAGCAATTTTAGTCAGATTCAGTTGAAACTGACTGGTTTATGCAGTTTCAACAAAAAACTAAACAGTTTTGGTTCGAACTGACAAACATGGGGCAAAAGACCTCATTTTCATGATTTACTATTTTTGAGTTGAGCATTCTCTCGAGAGAGAAAAATAAGCCTCCAAACAAAATCAAAGATTGCGAGTTCGAAGTATACCAAAAGTGCATATCGGTTGGCATGAAAATTTACAAGAAACGTTAAAATTTTGAAATGTTAAACATGTTTAAATTGATAGAAACCAAGTATGGTAGACATGTCTCACATCTTGTTAGATATAAAAAAATTGACATTTAAATTTTACAAAATAGAAAAGCTCTTATTATGTCAACCTGATATACGCACGCGCGCGTGCATGTGTGCGTGTGCTCATACGTACGTACATACAGATGTATATATGTATATAGATATATACATATGTATATATGTATATGTGTATATATGTATATGTATACATGTACATGTATATGTGGATGTGTACATGTACACATGTATACATGTACATGTACACATCCATATGTACACATGTAGATATGGATGTGGATGTGTATATGTACACATGTATACATGTACATGTACACATCCATATGTACATATGTACGTACATATGTGTACATGTGTGTACATATGTACATGTGTGTGTGTGTGCGCGTGCGCGCGTGTATATATATATATGTGTATATATATATATATATGTATATTATACATATATCAGTGTGTTACATAAGATTTTGATTAAATAACAGTCTAATATATTTTTTAACTTAATAATTCTCTTAAGATTTCTTTCCTAATAATTCTTAATGGTTTTTCAAAGATACCAAACCACCAAAACTAATGTATAATTTAATATATTTACCTTGTTTTTCCTTACTTTCCATGAGGATTTTTATTTTTTATTTTTTTTTGTCAAAAAATTCAAAATTCTACTTCAATTACAAAAACCTATGAAATTGTTTTAGATAGGCCAAAAAAGGAACCACATACCCCAACCATGCTCTCAAGCTGAAGATATATCTTTGCCTTTACTGTTAGAGAGCCTACACTTTCTTAGCATCATTATGCCTATATTAAGAATGAGGACATTACTTTTCCCCACCATAATGTATCCATTTAAATCCACTATATGCCATGGCTATCATTTTATGTAGACTTTTTCCTCCTGAGGTTAAGCAAATATCGATGAATGAATAACTAGAAATCACCTTGGAATGCTATTTTTGTCAATCTAATCTGTTAGAACCTACCTAAATTTGTGAAGATGGACCACTGCCAAAATTAGCTACTGAATTCAGAACACTCCTTAATTAGGTATGGACAGATTGGACCAATATAAACTCTGTCCTGTTCTGATAAATTTAACATTTAAATGTGAACTACCAATCTGAAAGAATGGCTGATCAAGTGGCTGATTGCAGGACAAAAAGGCAGAAAGTTTGAAATTAAGATGATAGTGGTGCAGTAACCAGAGACAAAATCTAGATAATATTGCCAAAAGGATACTCACTATAACATAAATAGCCCTGAGAGCATACCCATTATGTATCCAATACGATCAACTCTTGACTGAATAACATAATGAAACTGGAAAAAAACTGTTAAATAGAATCCCACCTTGGTGGTGAAGTTCTTTTAGGAGGTGGTGATGGTGAACGACCTCTTCTACCTGCAGCACTTGGACTGGAAGTGCAATGAACAGCATATAAGACATGCATTTATTCTAAAGCAAGTGATAACAACAGAACAATAACAAATAGACAAATTAAAAAAAAAAAAAAAAAAAAAAAAAACATCATCTGTTCTTTGTGTTTCTCGTTCAGCAGAATAAACAGATAATAATGTTATTAGCTAGTCTCACTCAAGTGAACTCCAATTAGATGATAAAGGCTATATAATATTCTAACTATCCCAAATTATGCAATCATTTTTTCTTGCAATTTAAGAACTAAAGAATTAGCTGATAAGATAAAAGCAATAAATATATTAGGCCCATATGAAAGACCATAGATATACATGTCACTGGATGACCCAATGACCATAATATACATGAAATCTGGTTGGCTTATAAATTCAACAAATCAACTTCGTTGGGAAGTTGGTTGCTTTCAAGTTATACAATGATGTTAACTGTGCATAAACCAAAGTCTAATTGTATAATTCCCATGTTCTTTTCAGCTGTATAGCAGTTACATTACCACCTTTCTACAAGCATCTCCTCAATATTGTCAGACACTGATCCACAAATCCACATCCTCCCAGACTTCCACTCAGCATAATGCACAGGAAACTAGAGGACATTCCCTTTGATCTTCAGAAAGATTAGTCTTCAAATGGAGCTGATATCAGTGAAGCTGATTTACATATTCTATGATACAAACCCAAGTCTGAAGCACATTAGACTTGAAAAAGATAGATTGCTATCCAGAAGATTTAACATGAAGAGATCAAGCTTCCAATCAGGTGTAGAGATGGCAATGGATTGCGCTAACTTGGGCCTTTACCCAACCCACCAACCCATTAGAATTTAAGTTATCAATTTTTTTTATACTTCAGTAAATGTACATAAAATATGTTCAAAAATAGGTGAATTAAAGCTGGCATCCAAATAAAACAAAAAGGCAAGGAGGAAGAAATCATGATAAATCTTACAGGCACCATTACCTCCACTTTTCCTTTTAGACTTTTTAACTATCCTACCCTTTTTTTGATGATTCTTAAAATTATCCTACCCATAATTATGAAGCCTTCACCCAAACCAATATTTGACTGGGCAATAGCTCATTGCATAATTATCACTATCCTACCGTTTGCAGATGGATTTTAAAGGTTTGTTCAACTAATGGTGACTCAAGAGGGTCTGCAGGGCAAACTCATAGACAACTCATTTATATTCAGGTTGATCTTAGCTAATAACACCTAACCCAATTATGAAAAGCCCTCTCCTAAACCTATTTATTTTGGGTGGGTGTGGGCAGTTCCAGATCTGGGTCAAAAAGTGCCACGCCTAGTTAGGTGAAAAGAAGTGACGAAACCTAAGAAAAAGTAATGACATTTAATTGGTTAATTGTTTTCAAATTCTTTGGATAACACTTAAAGTTATCACCAAAGGTTGGAAGCCGAGAAATGCCCCAAAAGGCAACCAACACCGACGTATGTACAGTTATGCAGTGATCTTGATATGAAAGCGCGCAAGAAAAGTTAACATCAGTTTCCCAGCAGTAAAATATTGAAAAAATGAAAAGAAAAAAGAGGAAAAACCTCAACATAGGCACCAGCGCTCCACTGTTTTAACCCAAAATGCAGCACATATAAGAGAAAAGGCATCAATAAAACCCTCAAATCAGTAAGAGATTTATTTACCAGGCAATGTACGTTACGACAGTTATATTCTCTAATTGGTAAACGCGAAAATACTGAGTTACTTCTCTGGTCAAAGAAATCCTAATCAAAACCCTCGTTTTCTAGGAAAGAACCAATCAACCTGCTTTATTTGCTCCGAAACTATATCAAGAGACTATTTTGAGCATTATTTCGATAGGTACGAGCTCACCTTCTTCTCTGAGGCGGAGGGGATCGGCTTCGAGAGCTCACGCTTCGGGAGGGAGAGGAGGACGAGGAGAAGGACCTGGATCGGGAGCGAGACCGCGAGCGGGAGTACGAGCCGGAGGTCGAGCGCGAGGGGGAGGAGGAGGCGGAAGCCGACCCCGACGGGGTGGCTGGCCGAGCTCGGCCGGGCTTCGCCATGGCCGCGATAGTGTGGGAGGGACCGGTGGAAGCCGTAGATGGCAAAACCCTAGAAAACGGCCGCGAGGAGAGTAGGAGGGAGCGGAGGGATTTTATTGGAGGAGGAGGAAGAGAAGGGCGGTCGAAGAAGGTTACAAGGATCTTTCACATGTAGTTGATATTACGAGAACGCCCATAAACATGTCCTAAATTACCGAGATTGGTCGGGGAATGACAAGTTTGCCCCATGCAGGTCATACCTTCCGTGTGAAAGAATGATTCATTTTCTTTCGTGGCATGAGCCATTGGATCGAATTTTGTATGACTTTTTAAGCACAATGGCTATCTCATAAGATCAGCTCTCTTTAATTTTTAGGTTGTATTTAGTAGCTGATAATCTATTCAAATTATTGATAATTTAAAAAAATTTCAGATTATCGTATTTGGTATGCTTTTTGGATTGATAATTAAGATTACTAGATAATCCAAGTTGAGATAATCTAGATTATCAAAAGGAGGGATGGCTATTTAGATTACCTCCTATGAAATAATCTTGTAATAAATTTTTTTAACAAAACTGTCCTCTTCTCCCTGCACAACCTATGCCTCTCCCACCCAAGTTCCCCAACTCCTCCTCCGACGGCCCCTGCGGCCTCCTACGCTGCCTTCATGGCCCTTGTCGAAGGCAGCGTGACAAGTAGTCGGGGGGTAAGGGGGCGGTGGCCAAAGCAGCGGAGGGGGGGCGGCCAAGGAGGGGTGGCAGCGTGACGGACGGTGGGGGCTGAGGTACGGTGGCCAGGGCAGTGTGGGTGGTTGGGGGGTCGAAGAGGAGTGGCAGCACGATGGGCGACCGGGGGGCCAGGGTGTGGTGGCCAGGGCAATGCAGGCGGCCGGGGGGCTAGGTGCAATGCCGGAGGCACGATGGGCCGGGGGGGCAGTCGAGGCGTGGTGTGTGGGGGAAAGAGAAGGAAAAAAAATAAAAAATAGTTTTAAAATAATAATTTTATAATAATAATAATAATAAGTATTAAAAAATAATAAAATTTTTTCATATTATAATTTTTATCATTAAAAAATTAAATAAAATAGTTAAAAAATATTAAACTAATAATTTGATTTAAGAATATTTTAAAAATTTGATGTTATATTACCAGTAATTTAATTGTCATACCAAACATGTCAATCAAGATTTTCAATAATTTTTTTACAGCATTACCTGTGTCTATCAAACATAGTAATCAACATTACTGATAATTCAAAGATCTGACTGTCACATCAATGATCTCTGCTGCTATGACTGATGTTCTCTCAAAGATCATCCTCATCAAAAACTGTCTAGAGTCGAAGATAAAATTATTTTTGGCCAGTCAAATATGAAAAGCCAAGTAGGCCATATGAACCCTACCATCCTAATCTAGTAACCTCTAGTGCTATACTGTAGAAACTCTAAAAACACCTGAATGGGATCCTTCGCCTGGGCAACTCACAAGTCCACCCCAACCAAAGACCAAACTGCTGTCGTCCTTAAGCAACTGAAAAGAATATGCTCTATGATCTCATCTATTCAGATTGCAAGTAATCCAAATTACTACTGTCTGACAATGCACCAAATCCAACCTTAAGATTAACCCACTCTAATTCAACAAAAGGCTAGAGAGAATCCATACTCGAGATTAAAGTAGGGCCACCTATTAGGAATTATTTGTGTGCGGTTTTTAAATCTAGCAGAGAAATCAAAGGATTGGAATGCCTTTATAATTGTTTATTTTTTTTATAGAAAATCTGCATCTCCCAAAAAAAAAAAAAAAACTAATTATAATATACATAAAATAGTGCCAACAAGAGATATGAAGCTACTTTAGTAAGAGTTGCATATGTGGATGATGGTCGAACAAATATCATCTTATCATTGGCCCAAGCCAATACCATAGCTTGTCCTGTTCCACACAATTATATTTATAATTTAAGCAATTGTTGCTTACAGTTTCATTGATTATTTTGCTGTCGATGAAGATAAAATCAAGACCCTAGACTACCAAGTCGTACATGCCTGTAAAGAACCTTGACCTTTTAGCACTGAGAAAACCAATCATGCAGTAAATGTAGGCTGGTAATATGACCGCGATGCATAGATCAGACGTACTAGGGTTAGACTAAAAGAGCAGATAAATAAAATTGCAATTGATTGCATTAATAATATCCATGTCATATACACCATGAAATCATATAACATCCAACAAGGCAGTTCAAAAATGAGATGAGCTTGAAGGCTCAGAGCACATAATGTAAGTCTTCTAGGCTGAGTTTTCTTTAGAACATTAGGCTTCGCTATCTTTTGCTTCTGTACCAAGGCCTGAAAAGAACCTGCCCTTGATTAGATAAAGACGCAAGATGAGAAATATGTGTGATCAGAGATCAAAAGTAAGCTCTTATACCTTGAGATAAATGGCATATCATCCACATATTGCTCGAGGGATATGGCACAGCAAAAGAAATCACAATATAATCCCCTACATGTGATCATTTGGTATATCAATTCTCCTTCCACTTGTTAACATACCTGAGGAATGCCATAGCTGGGCTATCCCTCGGTTGGGCCCGAACACGTGTCGACCGCCTGAGTACAGCCTCCTCAAGCAAGATTTTTTGAGCAACATCTTTTGATCTCTTCTGTAATGCCGTACTGTGGATAACATATCATTGTCAGCTTGATATATGTGCAAGTTGATAAAGAAAATATAAGGTGATGATGAATCCATAGCCTGTTTAAGTTAGAAGATAGAATGCATCAAGAATGGAGTGCTTCCAAGATAATGTAGCACTACCATGTCTTAATGCCAATAGGCAAATTTGATGGGAATGAGACATAGGAAATGATCAATTGGACACACACTTTGCATGTGCAGGCAGCCAACAAAAATAACCCACAAATTAAATTTGTAGGTTTGCTGGAAAAATAAAATTTATCAAGAAAAGCTGTAGAAGTATAAATATATAAAGTTTATTTATATATCAACTTTGTTCCAATAAGTTCAATTTTTTTCTTAAAAAAAAATGAAATGAAAAGATTCACAAGGTTTAATCAAGCTTGCTAAGTTCATCATGCACAAAAACACATGACATGCAATTAACAAAAAATGCATGTGTTACAAATCACTTATCAATAAGGAGATCAGCGGACGACAACTAAAGGCTCCTAAATCCATGATAAGAAATGGAAATGCACCCTTTTCCTTCTTTGAACATAAAACTGCCCACCAGGATGCAAATGTCTGCACAATGCAGCTGGCTGATTTGCCGTTGGCCCTCTCTGGCCTTCAAATATCGGCAGTTGAGTGTCACAAATTTATTTTGCTTTTTCATGGCCTAGTAATTGTGGAAGTTGAGTTGCATAGACAAGTCAGCTTACTACCCTTTTGGTGACCTTCCCCCAGATGACTAATGCAATGCCATGAAAAATTGCTTAAGAAACAAAAAAGGAAAAGTAGAAGACGAAAGAAAATTCTTATTTTGTCAAAGGACTTGAACAATTGCACCAGTTTGCAAATAAGAGATTCAAGCTCCACCCTCATTCAAAGCCAGAGTCATAGATTAAATGCCAATGAAGAGGGATTGCTCTAAAGTTTCAGACATCTCTACATATCCTGCATATCTATTTTCAAGAATAAACAAGGAAAATCTATAACAAAGAAATAGAAAGCCGGTAAACTCTGGATCCTTCTAATATGATCTCCCACAATCCAATTGGCCCAGTAGTTTGACTGAACAGTTAGGCGCATGATGAAGCTTGACGGTGGGTGCAAAATCCTTGTGTTATGAAAACCTCCTGCATCTATTGCATTAATTCCCTCGCTGCATGGAGGAAAAAAATAAAAGAGACAAGTAATTTGACCTAGAGAGCTCAATGACCTTCTGTTCGACCACCCTATGAACTCATATCATTATCAAATATGATGCTCCTTGAGATTTCATCATACTCAATTTTCATATGCCTAAAGAAGAGTCATGTGGCTTCCTCTACAAGGCAATTAATAGGTTTCCTGACTAAAATCCTACCTGAAGAACTAGTCCACTACCATCATGGTTAAATCATAATTCATAATACTTATCCATACTAAGGTCTTTACAGATTCTCTTCCATGGATTACTTACAACAAGTATAGATAAATTATGCTGTCCATCCTTGGTCGGGAGCACATACGACAAGTGCAGACATGCTCTCCTCTGCCCTCCTTGTGAATTACCTTATTTGACAATAATTTAACGCAGAATAAGGCTTAAACAAAATATTCATTTGTCATGATCACTTCAATAACATGTTCTATTTCCAAAGAACTAAAACAACTTCTTTGTAGGTTTAAGTTCAGTAGGAAATGTCACGTATGGCTCACTCCCGTTACACAGCTGACTGGTAAGACCGTTGAGTCTTCGAATATCAACAGCTGATCTTATCATCTTCCCTAATGATGAAGCATTAGGCAGTATCATATCATCTTCCTCATGATCATCAAATTTGATGCATCTATGTACACCTTGAATGGCTTAGCATGACCTAGAAACTTCAATACTAGCTTTTACGCAATGGAAGTCCACTAGAAGTTAAGCCGAGCATCTATTGAAATAAATAAAATGTCATACCCCCAACTCTTGCCCTTAAAGGACTTTTTAAACCCTTACCAAACAGCCATCTTCAGTTTAAGAAAAGGGCAAATAAAAGAATATAAGGGAAAAATGCATCACCTTACAAATTCATTTAAAAGGTGAAATTTCTAATATCAATCCATAAGAACTTTGATATAATTTTATTTAATAAACAAATCTATCATTTATTTCTCACCGAATTTTAAGCATAAATTATTTAGTTATACATGCATTTCCATCAGTTGATTTCCTATAAAATTAAATAATTATATAATTCACAAGTAGTAATACTGTCAAAGATGACTAAAAAATTGTATCAAAGAGAAACAAATGGCATTAAACTTTTGAAACTACATGGCTAGCAAATCTTAACATATATTTGAGAGCCAGAAGACACAAAAGAAAAATATTTGAGTTGCTTGGAATCTGATATACCTTATTCTATGATAGAACTTCTCCAACTGTCTCTGAAGGGCTCTCTCCCTCTCGCCTTTTGGATTTAGGGAGCCCATAAGTGCATCAAGCTGATTATATTTAAAGTATGTAGATCAGCATCATAAAAGGCAATAAAAAGATTTAGAAAGATAGTGGCACATGTGTCTTGAATGAATTACCTCATCCTTGGTACTATAGTAGCCCCACAGCTTATGGTCTGAACTTTCAACAAAAAGTCTTCCTTCATGCCTGAAGAACCAATACCTATTGTAGTTTCGATCTTTGCCTAATGATGTAGTACGTATGGATAATTTCTCTATCTCCCTTTCAAGATGCTGTTCCTGTGGCACAGGTATTTTAATACTGTCAACAGAGAAAAGGGCAGGACTCTGGCCAGGGCGTGTGTGCAGACACACATGCATGCTAACACACATGCAGACACACATGCATGCACACACAGAGGGAGGGAGGGGAAGAGAGAGAGAGAGAGAGGCAGATGCATATATGTACCCGGTCTTCTTCAGGTTTCTTCTCCATCTCTTTATCCTTCCGTCTTCTCTGCTCCTTCATATTATCCATGGTAGCAGACAAATACTTTACTCTCTCCATGCCACCTCCACCATCCATCCTCATCTTATTTGAAGTTTCCCTAGAGTTTGACATATCATACTTACTACCTCTGTTAAGATCATCAAAATGAAAAATTGCATTCCCCAGCAATATCTAGTACCGCATAGGACAATTGTCAACTAATTCTGATGGGGTAAAGATAAGGATTTGCATACCAATTTTCTGAAATGTGGTTGTTCTTAGATGAATGAACCTTCTTAGTTCGCCGCTGTAAAACAGAAATGCATGAGTTTTCTTTGCCATTCTCCATAATGTGTCCCTGATCCATTTCTTTAACGTCAGTCTCTTCTCTTTTCATATGCTGCTCTTCTTTCTTCTTTCTAGCTTCCGCTCTTCTTGTGGCTGCAAGCACCTGCTGCTGTTCAATGCAGTCATCTAACCTATCTCTAACAGCATCAGTTGAAAGAACTTCTGAAATCAATTCTCGGAGAATTCCCAGTTTTATATTGATGTCAAGAAGACCATAATGGCCCCGTTTTATAGTTGTCACATGGCTTGATAATCCTACTCTATCTTCCATCTCCAAGAAGTCACATAAATATTCAGTCCAGTTGGTTAATGTAATCTGAAGAAAATGAGTAAAAGAAGTTAGATTACACTTTAGAATCTGAAATATAAATCTGCTAGCTGGACATAGAAGCTGATACTCCACAGATGAAATATTGCATTATATAAATCATGTTTCCAAAAAAGCAAAATAAATACATTCACCTTTGATTTCCGCTTTTTGTTCTGTATGGCCATGAAATAGTCACTTTCATCTTTAATAAGCAAGCGGACAATTGCAGAATGCAATGCCACAATAAGCATAAGATCACTGTCCTTGTGGCAGATTGCATTTTCAAAATCCTCAAGAGAAAATGGCCACAAATGCAACAACTTCCTAAAAGAAGAGCAAAAATCCCAAACGACAAGGAGGTCACCAACACAGTCCATAGGCACACGAAAATCTGTAGACGGAGTAGGGCGATCTGCGAAAACAGGATCATCAGCAGCAGGCTGCACTAAGAGGTCATCAATTGGGTATTTAACAGGCTGTTCTTTAGTCTTTTCTTCCTCTGCAAATTTAGGAACCATGTAAACAAGCGATATGAGAATATTCTTTTCAGGATATTTAAACACAGAAAAAGGAAAAAATAAGGAACTAAACAAGAAGTAGATCTTAGGATGCAGTTCAAGAACTGCACCAAAATCTAGTTGAACATAACAAATTAAAGTTTCTTCCATGTACCTTTCTTTAATTTTTTTTTGATCATATCCATGCCTTCCAAATTTTCATTTTCAGTATCTTTCCTTTTCTTGTTGATTTTGTTATCTCCAGCATCCTGAGGAGAGCATGAATTTTAAAATACTACATAAATGTGAGCTAACTAGCAGAAGGGTCCAGATAGAGTATTACCCGAATATTTTTTCTTCTTGCATTCTTGCGTTCTTTGCAATTTTGCATAGTAAGCTTATCCCTCAATTCTCCAGGAAGTTCAGTGGAAATCCCATGCTTCTTTGCGAGCTTTTCATGAACCAGCCATGGGGCACTTTTTGAAGTTGATTCTCTAATAAACACTTTCAGTATATTCCTACTAAATGGTGGTTTCTTCCGTACCAGATCTTCAGCTTTTATTATTGAAGTGTCAGTTACTTTCTTATCTTTATCAACCCAACCGACCTTGTATTGCATGGTGTCTCCATCATCTAAAATCTTTAAGATTTTGCATGCACAAAAAGACTGTTCTTTCCTCCCATGCAATTCTAGCCCTTCAAACAGACATTCTTGTAACTTAGTGTAAATTTCATTGACAAGATCTTTTAAACTGAGAGTACCTGCAAAACCAATAGTGCCACTGATGAAATTACATTAAGTGGAGCAAAAGCAAATTTTGCAAAAATCAGTTATACTGAATCAAAAGGCAGGAGAACATGATTCATGACATGATACAACAAAAGGCACTCGAGGTTAGGTCAAGATATCTTTATGCAATGCAAGCACAGTTGTAAGACTATTTGCTAATGCAGAAGAAGGATCTCTTCAACAAGAAACCATCTGTTTTGTTATTAACCCAAACTCTGGTCTTCAATTTTGGACCAAGGGAAAATGAAAACAATTTTGCACCAAGGGTAAATGAAAACAATGATTATCCTCTCAAAACGAAAATAAACACCATTGATTATAATCCATGAGGTCTAAAATGTGTAGAAACTAAAATTATTTATTTAGAAGTTCTCTTGCCTATGAATCAAGCAGACATAGAATGAATGAGAGCAACATGGCCAGCAAGAAAAAGTTTATTCTAGACTGAATAATTCAAACCATTGAAACTGATCTATACAAATATAGGTGACTTGGATGCCCCTGGACTATAAACCGAATTAAAGCACAGTATCATACCATGAAAATTGCGCATTTTTGTATCATATTGATGCATACATAAAAGACCTTAAAAATAGTGATTTCAGTTTCTAGTCAATTTAGATGACATAAATCATGATGAATTGTATAGATCTTCATTTTAAAAGGACCAGCATTGATTTTCATTAAAGATATTTGGGGCGAAATGCTCAACTTAGATATCAAATAACCAATATTAAAAAAGTCCAGTTAAAAACTCCATAAACTATAAAATTATAAATAAAACATTTTACATTAAAAATTCAAGAATTGCTACAGGCACTTGTATGAGTGCACGTAGTGGTGCGCTCCACCATAATTCCAAAACATGTCCAATCTTAAAATATTTAAAATAAAAGAGTTAAAGGAAACCAACTGAAACCAGTTTCAAAGCTTCCAGCTTCTTTCCAAAAAATACCCTCCTCATTCCTTCCTGTCTTTTTCTACTTCCCCTCTTTTCCAGCTGCCAATATCTTTGTTTCCACTGTTCTACATGGACAATAACCGGAAACGCCCCTCAACCGCCACCCAATAGCAGTCCCTTGAACCCCCTCGGTGAAAAGTGGATGCCACCACCACTCGCCATCTTCCGCCCTCCCTACGAAGACCTATCTCCACATATCCTAGTTCTTTATGGAGAAAGAACAAAATAGAGCAAATTAAGGTCCTTTTCAAGCGCTTCCATCCCATATGATTTCTCTTTGTTTGTTTTTCAAATCCCCCATGACAAGTCCTAGTGAAACATGACCCCATCTATTCATCAAACCCAAATCATTTTTAACAAAAAACAAAAAAAAAAAAGATTCTTATTTCCATTTCAAAATAGATGAATTTATCGTGCTTTCCTATAAAGAAAAGGAGAAAAATCCAAGGTAACCCAAATAGACCTATAACCTTGTAGAATAAAAATAAATGGAGCCTTCAAGTAGATCTCTAGCTCTCCAAAGATAATAATGATGTAATACTATCATAAAAAGGGAAGCTATGCTTACATACTCTAAGATGAGTAGCTGACATGTTGCAAAGAAATGTTTGAAGGGGTAATGTACTTTTCAATAAAAAAAATAAAAAAATAATGTGCCTGGTAATCGGTCTAGAAGACTAAAAGATGGAGTTTAATCATAATTTTATCTCAAATCAAAAATCTTCATTTCAAATGCCTCAAATCTTGGATGTTTCTCAAGTTTGAGCTTTTGAAAGACTCTAAAACAGAGAGCCATCTATTCATCCAACCCAACTTATTTTTAACAAAAAAACAAAAACAAGATTCTTATTTCCATTTCAAAAAATATGAATTTATCATGCTTTCCTATAAAGAAAAGGAGAAAAATCCAGGGTAACCCAAATAGACCTGTAACCTTGTAGAATAAAAATAAATGGAGCCTTTAAGTAGATCTCTAGCTCTCCAAAGATAATGATGATGTCATACTATCATAAAAAGGGAAGCTATGATTACATACTCTAAGATGAGTAGCTGACACATTGCAAAGAAAAAATTCGAAGGAATAATGTGCTTTTCTATAAAAATAAAAAAACAAAAAAGATTAATGTGCTTAGCAATCACTCTTGAAGACTAAAAGATGGAGTTTAATCACAATTTTATCTCTAATTAAAAATCTTTATTTTAAATGCCTCAAATCTTGTGTCTCTCAAGTTTGACCTTTTGAAAGCCTCTAAAATAGAGAATAGGGATTCAATAACAGATGGTAGTGAGGGCCCATCTTTGTCATGAAAGAAAAATCAAGACCACTGTTTGGTGGAGAATAGGGGCGGTCTCTGGTGACAGATAGCGGAGGCTGACAACAAAGGAAATCTTAAAAGCACAAGTGAGATTATAGGTACAAAGGGGTCGGGTTGGACCAGATCATAAGTGACCCAAATCTAATCCAGTTTTTTGATCGGATCTCGATATTGGACCCAAGTCCAGCCCATTAGAAGATCACATTAGGTCGAGTCGAGTCTATGATCAAATTTTTTGACCCAATGGGTCATTCGGGTCGGGTTAGATCCACATACAACCCGATCCCAATCCATGAAATGCAAATCAGATTCGAATTAAGGTCGGATCTGGGTCGGGTCATGGGTTAACATAGAGTTGTCTTGAATGATCTAGAATCTACAGCAAAGAAGTCCCACCCTCCAACCCTGATGCTTTCTCCAATGACTACAATCTGCCTTTGCCATTAATATTAACAACCTAATGGAGATCATTGTACTACCAAAAACACAACCAAAGCCCTGAAATTTAATGGAAAGTGAATATCTGAAAGAAAATATTACATTTTTTATGCCTATACTCTATGATTCTTTTTGCGTTACTTGGGCGGTGTTCCTGCAAACTAACAAAATGATGTGATGGGGCTTCTTCTCGGTTGTGTATGAGGAATTGCATGGTCTCTGTGCTGTTTTAGTAACCATAGGCCTAAAGTTAGATCTTGAATGGTTTTAAAAGGCCCTATTCAGTTCAAAGTAGTTACTTTTCCTTTAATTTTCAGGGAGATGAGAAGAACAACATATACTTTCTGCTTTTCTTTTTATACCAAGGTGAAAGAACAAGGAGGTACTTCCAGATCACTTATAGGCCCCTTCATATCATAATCCCCTCAAGAATATCAAACTGAATAATTCAATGCCATATATCTTTACAACATAAAAACTAGGATTATAGAGGCTATTTTTAAGTTGGTTGCTTCTTTTTCATGCTTGATAATAATTGAGAAGTACTATTCGAGGAATATGCAAATGAGTTTGATCAACAGAAAACAAAGGCAAAAAGATTTTATCCAAAGATGGAAGTTGATTCCCTCCAAAGAGAAGCCTTCAACAAGGTTTCCCCACCAAAAGCAGCATTCCAAAGAGCAACATAGTACAGACAAGAGAGACATAGTGGAAGCTGATCGACAAGAAAAAAAACGCAATCAAGGAATCTACCATATGCGAAAACAGACTCAAAATCATAAAGGCGTTCTTCTGAAAACAATGCTTCAACTGTTATAGTGAAAGGGCCTCAAGTAATCCAATAAAGATTCTGGCTGTAAAATAAACAAAGGTAGATCAAAGAAAAATGAACCAATTTTTTTTAATAACAAGAAGCTAGATTAATATTAACTGTGAAAAGTATATAGAACTATCTTGGAATGCAAACCATACTGGATTTGGGTCAAGTCGGGCAATTTATCTTAAGACCCAAATCAATCCAAAAGCCTCTACAGGTCAAGTCGAATCAGGTTAGAATTCAGTAAATCTAGATCCAACCCAAAAAATAGAACAGATTCAATTTTAAAATGCGACGCGGCTCCACGGTTCCTTTAAAATGGTTCGGGTCAGGTCGGGTCAAGGGTCAACTCGACCCATTTGCAGCCTTAAGTAAGATGAAGAGGGAAGAGGAAAAAGGAGACTAGAATGCTAGGGGGCAAGGAGAAGGGATAAGAGAAGGAGGGATATGGCAAGGAAAGAGAGAGATCGTATATAAAAAAAGGAAGAGCGAGCAGAAATGCAAGGTGGTTTGAGTAGTAAATCAACTTTCACCTTTTTTAATATTTTAAGGCTGGATGCTTGCCCAGATTCTATGGTGAGTATATTGCTAAATGCTCTCGCATGAGTGTGTGTAGCATTCTCTTAACATTCACATACAAAAAACCATAAGGTAAAACCACGCATACAAATCATCATATTTCTTCCACCATATACATCTCACATTCTCAACATGTTTGGCTTCAGTGTTTGTCACACTTATCAACCAAGTGAAAAATTGACTGTACCTAGTGAAACTTCTCCCTTTTTCAACTGACTAATGGAACCATCTATGACAATCTATGCAAGCACATGCATATAAATAACATGATAATTTGTGCAACTCTTTTGTAAATTATTCATTCTTTTGGATTCTAAAAGACATTTGTCAAAATTGAAATTGAGCTTTTCAAGTTCTGAGAAAAGAAAAGGCTTTATAATATTATTGGAGAAATTTAGAGAAGTTAATTTTTTTACCAATTTGGCTATTCTAAAACTTAAATCTCAAATATGTTTAGAATGCCAATAAGCAATATATTATCTATTGCACTTCAAAATGATATGATACATCAGCATTATCTTCTTTTTTAAAAGAAAAAAGAATTATAATTTTTTGAGTGTTTCATCATAATACCATCAAGATCCATCCAGAGGTTCCAAATATATGTTTCATGATATCTAATTTATTTTCTTTAGTTGTTTTTTGTTTTATTTTTCTAAAGGTTCCTGTGTTTATCTTAAGGCTGACAATTCAGATATGGTCAAAGCTAAAAATCCTTCAGTGGCACAACTAAAGCTAAAACCAAATCAACTTTTCAAGCTTTGCATAATTTGCTTAGACAATGTGGTGTGCTCTTTCTCTACTACTCATCCATACCTCTTCCCAAATAGACTCCTTCCCACTCCTAAGGCAGAGCAAGAAACTAAATCAAATGATTGTTTTTCACCAGCACCCTTTTGTCTTGTGGGTACTAAAAGTTCACTCTCATTGCAAGGTGCAGAATGATCTTGATGCTTCAAGGGGAACCAATTCTTAGGGTGAAATGGGCAGGGTACACAAGGCCTGGGTACGTATTCACCATATCATACTGATTCTCCACCCCCACCCCCATGCCCTCCACACCCCCCCCTCGCCCCCGCCACCCACTCCTCCTTTTGTCCTTCTCCTCCATGATCAAGTAGTCATATTTCCTGCTTTAAGCACTCCCCTCACCCATTATTTGTATGGAGATGTTAACATAGATTTGGACACCTCAACCTAGAGGGATGCTTCATAGTCAACCCCATTTAATTAAGAAGAGACTTAATTGTCACTATTGTTGTAGTCTCTCCGGAATTAGACATGGAAGATTATACTCCCAACCCATAGCCACCAATTTGGCGTCTAGTGCTATTAACTCACAACAAACAGACCCATATCAGCTTATCATATGCATAGCATGACATTGGATGGAAAATGCAACCACAGATTTAAGTATTAACAATTGTGGTATAACATATCTTTTTGACACGTATGAGACCGTTTTCTTCCTTTGAGCAGCACCATGAACATCAACAAAAGGAACAAGGAGTTGATGACAACCAAATAGAAAACATTGGCTCTGAGCTGCAAAATCTAGTCTATCTTTTCATAAAAAGATAACCTGCTGCGAGGTTGTGTGGTAGTAGTTAGAATCTTCTAGTTAGGGAGATTCAGATACTTTAAAATTTGCCCCAACTCCCAACAATGTAGCCAATCTTATGCTTCTGACCAAGCATATGTATTGCAACCACTGACTTTCAACACCAACCTTACTATGCAATTTGTAGTTTTGTCTTACTCCTATGATAACATATCAAATCCAGGAGCCAATATATTATCTAATGACTAATATGATTCCATATAGGCACTTTCTAAGCACTACCACATCCCAATAATTTGCAAATTGCAAGCAGCCAAGATGTGCTCCTGCCAGCTGTTAATACGGCCTACTTAATGTTGCACATTCTCTCCCTCATCTGAACTTACATGCACCTCATTTTAAGTTATCCTAAGCTCGGGTCACCAACAGCCAATGCTTTGTTAATATTCTTGTAGAATCCTCATATGTATATGTCAAAATATAAAATTTTGGCATGTTATTTAGCCGGGTAATAGCTTGCTTGACATTCTATGGTATACACTTGTTCTTTGAGCTTAAGTGTAGTTGACCATATGTTTTTCGAAATGAGCATCCAGCATCATTAGTTTTTTGCTCTTGTTCATGTTCACTTGAATGAATTGCTTAACGAGTATACATGAATGAATTGCTTAAGTATACAGTACCCCACATTCTCAACTCAACATCATGCGGCGCAGATAAGGACAAACAACATGAGTATCATGTAAACAGGACTAACTTAAAAGAATGATTCTATGAAAGCAACAAACTGCTTATGTTAGCCCACTGATCTGGAATTATTAAACCTATTCTTGAACATCAAGTGTACTGCACACCTAATCACATGCTTCCTCTTAATTAAATCTTGAAGGATGGATTCTAGGGAACCTTGTCACACATATAGAGATGTTGGAATGCATAATGCATGTCAAATACAACAATGGAGGAATCAAGATGGCAATAGAAGCATCACTTATCACTTGGGGCTCAATGAACAATTCGGTTAATTGAAAATGTTTAAGCAAGATGTTGCTATTGAGTGTTTTTAAATTTTTTTCTTAAAAAAAAGAGAAATCAATTGGATGTGGCAAGAAATTTGAAACATGGAATCTAGAAACATTTCAATCAGCTTCAGAGCTGCCCTCCTAAAATATGCTGAGTTAAAAGAAAATAGTACTTGGACAGGCTAAGCCTGAGATTGCATGCTTCTAAGATATGTCTTTTTTCATAAGTAATCTGTATTTTATTAAACTAGCAAAGAATGAAGGCATTCAACAAGAGAGAAACGGATTAATGAGCAGCTCAAAACACATGCAGAGAAAATCAAAGAAGCACAGGCGTCAATGCCATTGTAAATTTGAAGTTAGAAGCCATTCAATAGCAAAAACAGAATTTTTTTTCTTTTTGCATGACTTGCAAAGCTAAACCCTTTTTGTCCCCAAACTTCTGGTCACTTAACTGCAAAAATAGTTGAAATCTTCTTTTACATGCTTCTGAGTTATATGTGAAATTACACCACTTCCTAGAAAATGTGGTAAAAGGAATGCAAAACCCATCTATTATGAGTAGTAACTTTCTGACTTATGATAATCCAATTGAAGATTTGCACATGAATCCTAGAAGTTTGGTATTTTACAACATCTTTCTTGGATCACATTCAAGAATATAAATATGTCATGCCTAACAAGTAGAAAATAAAGAAGTCAAATTTACAGGTTTATTGTCACAAAATTGTAGCTGGCACTCATACCTTGCATGCCACCCTTAATTTCTACAATACAGGTGGGGACAAAAATATCAATTAACAATTACAACATCTTCATAAGTTAAGGCAGAATTCATTGTTCATACTGACTGTGGTAGAATAAAAGATGATCGGCAGCATAGGAACAACATGTGGCATCAATTGCCACACAACATCAACCTGAAGTATGATCTCATGCATGCATAGAGCATGCAACGATTATTCAGGAAGCAAAGAGTATGATAACAGGTTCATTATTGCATCATCAAGCAAATGCAGAAGAAAAGAAGCATTACCTTTCAAATTCCAAAAGATGCACATAAGACATATTGTCAATTTTAGAAAACAGAAATGAGTAGCCCTACAAAGGTAAATGAACAATGAAAATAAATAAATAGACACTAATGCCTGAACTAGTCAAGTTCTTACTGTATTGGATCATATGAAGTACAGGAGCCATTAATTCCTCCGGGAATTGTTGAACCTTCTCCGTTGCATGGCACTCTGAGACCAAAGCTTCTTCATAAGTTAAATTACTTTTCCCAGTAACTTTACATGTCCAGACTCTTTGGCGGTAAAGATTAAATCTCTTCAAATATTCTCTAAATACAGGTTAAGGAGATGATCAGAGGAAAGCATTCATCAGCTACAAGAAACACCGATGTTTATAACAGGAAGCATTATATAGTACCATTTATTCTAATATGAAATATAAAAAACATTTGCTATTGATGATTGCATCCAAGAATTCAAGAAACTAAAGAAAATCCATATAAACTGATTGCCCAAGAAAGCAATTTCAAGAAGGATACTGATAATCCTGGAATATCTCCTTTGTAAAACGAACTTGGAAAACAAGCTCTTGTGGATCCAAATGCTGTGGTGTCTCCGCTAGGGAAAAGGGTTTCCTTTTATAGAGAGGCATAGAAAGTTCCAGACAAATTTTCACAATGAATCTTAATGAAAATATCCACTTCCAAAACTCAAAACAGCAACGGCTTCAATACCTGTGAAACAAATCCATGAAACATGCTTTCCCAATTCATTTAGATGTTTGTGAAATTAGATATAAACAAAATAAAACCAAGTCCTGTAATTTGAGCCATTAAAGCTGTTGCGGCCAATCGCCCCGTCGTCCGATCGCCGGGAAGCGTGCACCTGCAAAATGAAGTCCGCACTGACCGGAGGCGGCTCCGGCGGGGACCCTCCGACGGTCAAGTCAGAGAGGTGACTGGGCAACAGTGAAATATAGACAGAGAGCTCTGAGAGAGAGTGAGAGAGAGAGGAGCGAGCCTGCGTATGTAGGAGAGACGGGCGGATCGATCCCTTGCACTGTTGCCTTCCCCAGTATATATAGTGGAGCACGGTATGGCGCCGTCATTAATGGCGCGGACAAGTGAGGAACTGTCAACTCACTGTGGACTGTCAGAGTCGCCGTGAAGATGTCACATCGCCGCGGGGGCTGTCAAATCATCAGGGTTGACAATGCCCTTGGCAGGACAATGCTCCAAAATGGCCGTGCCGCATGTTGCTGTCAGAGCTGACAAGGTCCGACGGCTGTACGGCGGTTGGAGGAGTCGGCCGACCCTAGGTCGGCGGCCAGCAGAGTGGCGTCGGGTTCCTCCGTCGGTCGGCGAGTTTTCCATAAGTCGGCCATCAGGCCTCTGGGCCTCTGGGTCCAGTCGGTCGGGGGGAGATACGTCCGACATATCCTCAGTCGGCGATGGACCGTTGAATGGCCGGTAGTGGCGTCCGTCTATCGGGCGCTCCCGGCCGTCGGTCGGTCAGTCCCTCCGGTCGGTCGGTCGTTCCGACCGTCAATCGGTCGGTACGTCCGTCGGTCGGTCGGTATCCCCCAACAGTTGCCCCCCTCCACTCTTAAGTCGGACGGTGAGCTGGCGACTAGGAGTGGATTTGTCGTACGCGAGGATCCGACCGTACCGCCGGTTGATGCGGTGTCAGGCGCCTCATAAATGTCGAGAGGCTTGCTGGCGTCCGTCGTCTAGTCGGCGTCAGACGTCTCGTCCTGTCAGCATCAGGTGTCATGTCGGCGCCGGACACTCCGCCGTGTCGGATGTCCCGCTGGTGTCAGCGATAAAACCGGCGCCAGGTGTCATGTCCCATCGGGAAGTGGAACCGTCGTGTCCCATCGGGAAGTGGAACCGTCGTGTCCCATCGGGAAGTGGAACCGTCGTTCCCGCCGTCTCGTCGCGTCCCGTCGCGCCACGTGGCGTGTGGCCGTTGGTTCACGTTCGGTGGAGCGGATGGAGGTGACGTGGCGCAATCTGAAGGGGGGTGCGTCGAACCGTCGGGCCGTCGGACGGCCCTGATGACACCACGCGGCGAAATTTGGGGAGCCTTCGTTGGCCGTGCCTTCATCTCGACCGTTGGGGGGCACTATATATACAAAGTTACCCCCACATGGTTTTTTACCCCTCTCATTTTTACAGTCGAGACTCTGCCCGCTTTAGCCTCCGTTTCAGGTACTCCTCCGCTCTGTCCCCCATTTGCGATTCTTTCCTTCCAAGGGTTAGAGTAGCTTTCCCCCTCTTTCTTTCCTTTCTTCCTTGCCATTTCTTTGAACTCATGGCTAGGACGTCCCCACGAGGTAGTCGGTCGGGAGAACCGACCGAAGATACTCGGTCGTCCCCGGAGGTGGAGGCTTCTTCACTTTCGGGGCCGAACGTCGATCGGCTCCGGAAGCAGTACTGCGTCCCGGAGCAGTTTCGGCTGTTCGCCCCTGGCGCCGATGGTCGGGTTAATAGCCCGCCCGAGGGTCAGGTGGCGTTCTATCTGGAGGATCTCCGGGCCGGCCTTCGATTCCCGGTTCCGGAGTTCGTCCGGAACGTTCTGGACTATTACGGGCTATGCCCGGCACAACTTGCGCCGAACTCGGTTCGGCTGATAGTCAGCTTCGCCCTCCTGTGTCGGCTTTTGCCGACCGAACCTCGGATCTCTCTTTTCCGAGTTTTCTTTGTCCTCCGCCCCCACCCTAAAGCCCGAGGGTGGTGGTACTTCATCCCTCGGAAAGGGCTCTCTTTCATTACTGGTCTTCCGACATCCATTCACGGATGGAAGAACCAGTTCTTTTTCACGTCGTCCTCTACCCCTTGGGGGTTTCCCGTCCGTTGGGGGAATCCCCGAACCGATCCCAATGAGAACAGTCGGGTGGAGGCCGATGATCGGGAGGACTTCCATCAGCTAAAGGATATCTCGGTGCCGAAGCAGAGCGAGATCGTCACCGAGCAGGCCTTGTACGACGCCGGCCTTAGCCCGGTCCCCCGTTTAGGTCGGTTTGCATTCTCCCGACATCTTCATTTTCTTTTCTGTCTTCTTCTTTAGCTCTGACCTTTCGTCGTCTTTTTCAGATATGCCGCCGAGGACGCGACTGTCGGCAGCCGACATACGTCAGCATGCCGTGAGGAAGAGGCCGGCGGCAGGTGCCGGACCGTCGCAGCCTCCCAAGAGGCCCCGCGTGGTTCCGCCGAGCGAACCAGCCGGGTCGGAGGCGGAGCCGGTGATCGCACTGTCGGCGCCGACAGTGCTTGCAGACGTCCCGTCCGAGGGACCGTCAGTCGGGGGAGCTGCTTCGCCCGATCGTCGAGCGGCTGATTCTGCCGGGGGCACGCCGACCGCCCAGCAGATTCCGGAGGTTCGGGAGGAGGTCCGCAAACCTGAGCGACCGACGCATGCCACCGCCGCGCTGTCTGCCGAGACTCGGTCGGGTTCGAGCTTGCCGTCGATCTCCGACGTCAGGGCCTGGACGGCTAGCCGAGGTAAGGCTCCAATGGCGTCGGGTGACGAAGGTCGGTCGGCGGGCGGGTCGGCTGACTTTCCGCTTCCTGAGGGTGCGTCGGGCCTGGCCAACCACGACTTGGCCAGGAAACTATGCCAAGCACTCCTTCTTCCCGCCGACATCGAAGCGATGAAGAACCAGCGTGTCTCCGACATGTTGTCGTCCTTCTATCCGATGATGATTCGGGTAAATTCCCCTTCTCTCTGTTTTTAATTGTAGCCTTGCAAGTTCGGCTTACTAACAGTCGGTTCTTTTTCGTGCAGCTGGTCTTCAATATATCCGAGCTGGAGGCCGGATATCGGAAGTTCGGGGACATGCGCGCGGCCTGGAGAGATAAGGTCGCGGGGCTCGAAGCCGAGAAGGCCATCCTTGTCGACCAATTTCAGCAGTCGATCGACCGGGAGAACCGACTCGAGGGGGAGGTCTCCCGACTTTCGGAGGAGGTCTCCGGACTCAAGGAGACCAAGGCGTCGTTGGAGTCGGAGCTCAAGTCGGCGAAGGATGACGCGGCCAAGAAGTCCCGAACCATCCGTCGGCTCCGACACGAGCGAGACAGTGTCGGCAAAGAGCTGGAGGCCGAGCGCGAGCAACTCCGAGCAAGTCTCGGGAACCTCGCCAAGGCTGAAGAAGGCTGTGCCGCCGCGCAGGCCGATGCAGACGTCGCCAAAGCCGAGGCAGAGTCGGCGAAGGAGGCTTTGGGTCGGGCGATTGAGGTTTTCCGGGACTCGGAGGAGTACCGCGAAGAGCTCCTGGAGAGCGGCTACCTTTCGTACCAAGTCGGGTACGAGGATGCTCGGAAAGCCGTTCGGAGCTTGTACCCCGAACTCGATCTCAGCAGTGTGGTTCTGCCAGAGTCGGAGGCCCCAGCTGCGGAGGAGACGGCCGGACCAGCGTCGGAAGGTCTCTCCATCAGGCGGAAGCCGAAGACGTCGCAGAGCCGGTTGCCGAAGATCAGTCGGCCCCGACGGCTGAAGTCGGAGCAGAACCGCCGACCAACTCGCATCGCCGTCCAGTGGAGGACGTTGATTCCGACGATTAGTCGGTTTTGTTTTGTTTTGCTTTGACTTGTAATCGGGCTTCGGCCTTTTCCTTGTAGACTTTCTTTTATCTATGGATAAAATTTCTTCAAGTCTTGAATGAAATCTCCTTTTACCTTCTCCCCTTGTTTGTAATGCCAAACATGTCTGCAATGTCGAACGTGAGTCGCTAACTTAGTTAAGTCACTAACTCACGTAAGTCGGTAGGACTTCAGCAACTTGTGCAGCCCCGAAAGCAGAGTGCGTTCCGACTTTAGGTCGGCTTCCAATAGTCGAAGTCATTAGTCGGGCACGTCTGTTGAGTCGGGAACCGACCGAACCTGGTAAAGGTCCGGTAGTCGGGCTCCCATAGATGCATTTAGTCCAATGTCATCCGGCGCAGTGTCGGGGAAACGATGGTAAGTCGGGTCCCCATGCTCTTGCGTCGGGTTCTGTGTCTTCCGACATACGGTAGCAAGCCGAATGTCGTTCGGCCGGCCGTAGGTCGGTCGGCAAGTCGTGGATGCGACTAAGGTCGCGTCGTGCGATAGACGGTGGTAAGCCGAATATCCCTCGACCGGCCGTAGCTTGGTCGGAAGTCGCGACAACAGTCGCGTGGGCGTTAGCCTTTCTCTGGTCGGGGCCCGATCGACCTGTCGGCCGATGGTTTGGCCCGAAAATTCGATCGTAGAAGGAGTATGAACTCCCGTCGCAACAGATGCATCGGCCTTTGTCAGGGGCGGATGTGTTGCCGAAAGTCGAAGGAGCGTAACTCCCGTTTATAAAAGTCCGTCGGCCCTTGTGAGGGTCCGACGCGTCGTCGAAGGAGCGTTAACTCCCATCATTGTAGATGCGTTGGTGCCCGCAAGAGTCCGGTGCGTTACCGACGATGAGGTCGTCGGTTTTAGGTGGATGCTAAGTCCACGTCAATACGTCGAGGTTTGACCTTGATGAGCACCGATCACTAGTCGAAGAGTTAAAACTCCGAACTTTCGAACGGGACTTGTATTCCGACTATTGAATTACAAAATTCACTGGTAATACAGCTTCAAATTGTCGGCGTTCCAAGTCCGTGGAATAGGCTTCCCCTCAAGGGTCTCCAGCCGATAGGCTCTCGGCCCGAAGGTGTCTGCAACCTTGTAGGGTCCTTCCCAATTGGGAGCCAGCTTCCCTTGGTCCAAGGGCTTCGACACTTCTGCCTTCCTCAAGACCAGGTCGCCAGGCCTGAAGAGCTTTGGTCTGACCTTGGCGTTGTAGTACCGGACGACCCTCTGTCGGTATGAAGCCATTCGGATTTGAGCCTCATCCCGTAGCTCGGGGAGGAGGTCTAGGTCGGCCCTCCGACCCTCGGAGTTGTCTGGCTCTCGGTACTGCTCGACCCTTGAAGATGGTAGGCCAATTTCGAGCGGGATCATCGCCTCTGTCCCGTAGGCCAAGCTGAACGGCGACTCCCCGGTCGGGACGGGGGGGTCGTTCGGTAAGCCCACAGAATGGAGCCCAGCTCGTCGACCCAGAGACCTTTGGCTTCGTTGAGTCGGGTCTTGAGTCCATGGAGCAAGGTCCGGTTGGTCACCTCAACCTCACCGTTGGACTGTGGGTGCCCGACTGAAGTCAATCGGTGCCGGATGTGGAACTTGGCACAGAAGTCTTTGAAGTCTTGGTTGTCGAATTGCCGTCCGTTGTCGGTGATGATGGTGTGCGGCAATCCGAACCTGAAGATGATGGACTTTTGGATGAAGTCCTCCATCTTCCGCTCGGTGATCTGCGCCAAGGGCTCGGCCTCGACCCACTTCGTGAAGTAGTCGATGGCGACAACGATGAACTTCCTTTGGCCCGACGCTGGTGGGAATGGACCGAGAATATCGACTCCCCACTGGGCAAAGGGCCATGGGGCGACAATGGGAGCGATTCGGCTGGCCGGTCGGTGCTGAATATTGGCATACTTTTGGCATGGCTCGCACCTCCGGACCAACTCTGTCGCATCCTTCTTCATGGTTGGCCAGTAGTAGCCTTGTCGCAGGACCTTGAAGGCTAGGGACTTGCCCCCCAAGTGGTTTCCACAGATTCCTTCGTGAACCTCTCGGAGAGCATAGTCGGCGTCGGTCGGCCCCAAGCACCTGAGCAAAGGGAGGGAAAACGACCTTTTGTAGAGTCCGCCGTCCATGATCACATATTGCGAAGCCGACCAACGGAGCCGCTTGACCTCCGCGGGATCTTCGGGACTGATCCCGTCGGTCAGGTACCGGACGATCGGGTCCATCCAACTTGGTTCGGACGTTAGCTGCTGCACTTCTTCGACCCGATCGATGCTCGGTTGCTGGAGATTTTCGACGAACGTCCGACCCAAAGAGTCATAGGCCGACGTTGCCAATCTGGAGAGAGCATCGGCGCGGGCATTCTCCGTCCTGGGGATGTGGGAGATCTCGAAATACTCGAGGCGTGCCACGAGGTCCTTCACTTTCTGAAGATACTTGATCATGGTCGGATCTCGCGCCTCGAAGTCGTCCTTGACCTGCCCCACGATCAGCTGAGAGTCGGAGAATGCCCGGAGGCTGTCGATGCCCAGCTCCTTCGCCATCCTCAAGCCAGCGAGGAGTGCCTCGTATTCGGCTTGATTGTTGGAGGCCTTGAAGTCGAACCGGAGGGCGTATTCGGTGACTACCCCATCCGAATTCGTGAGCAGGAGTCCGGCCCCGCTTCCCTGAGCGTTGGAGGCTCCGTCAATGTGGAGTACCCAGGTGGAGATCGGGCCTGGCTCAGAGACCGCATCTCGTCCCAGGTCTTCAGCTCCCGACCCTTGGTCGGTCGTCGGGCATTCGGCGATGAAGTCGACCAAGACCTGGGCTTTCAGGGCAGGCCTCGGCCGGTACTGAATATCGAACTCGCTAAGCTTCATCGCCCACTTAGCGAGTCGTCCGGATGTGTCGGGTCGGCGCAGTATTGCCCTCAGGGGCTGGTTGGTGAGTACCACGATGGCGTGGGCCTGGAAGTATGGTCGAAGCCGTTGCGCGGAGACGGTCAGGGCGAAAATCATCTTTTCCGTCTCCGAATATCTGGCTTCGGCGCCGTGGAGCACTTTGCTGGTGTAGTAGATGGACTGATGAGTTCGGCACTCGTTTTCCCGAACGAGCACCGAACTGATCGCCTCGGAAGATGTGGCCAAGTAGAGATACAAGGTCTCCCCGACCTGCGGCTTTACGAGCAGCGGCGGGGAAGCCAAGTACCTTTTCAGGTCTTCGAAGGCCTGTTCGCACTCATCCGACCAAGAGAAACCGTTCACTTGACGCAGAATCTTGAAGAACGGGAGGCACCTTTCAGCCGACCGGGAAATGAATCGGCTAAGAGCGACGATTCTTCCGTTCAGCTGTTGGACCTCCTTCTTGGTGTTCGGATGACGCATGTCGAGGATTGCCTTTATCTTCTCAGGGTTGGCCTCGATCCCTCTGTGAGAAACAAGGAATCCGAGGAACTTCCCTGAGGTCACCCCGAACGCACACTTGGTCGGGTTGAGCTTCATTTGGTGTCGTCGAAGAGTGCAGAAGGTCTCCTCGAGGTCCTGAACATGGTCCGGGATCTGCGTGCTCTTTACCAGCATGTCGTCCACGTACACTTCCATGTTACGCCCGATCTGGTCTTTGAAGACCTTATTGACGAGTCGCTGGTAGGTGGCGCTGGCGTTCTTCAGTCCGAAGGGCATCACCCGATAACAGTAGAGACCCTTGGGAGTTACGAACGCGGTGTGCTCCTCGTCTTCAGGCGCCATCCGGATCTGGTTGTACCCGGCGAAGGCGTCCATGAAACTGAGCAGTCGAAATCCGGACGTCGCATCCACCAGTTGGTCGATCTTCGGAAGTGGGAAGCTATCCTTTGGGCAGGCTCTGTTGAGGTCGGTATAGTCGATGCAGATCCTCCACTTCCCGTTGGCTTTCTTGACCATGACAACATTGGCGAGCCAATCGGGATACGTGGATTCTCGAATGAAGCCTGCCTCGAGTAGCTTGTCCACTTCTTCGTCGATGGCCCTCTGCCTTTCTGGGGCGAAGGACCTTTTCTTCTGCCTCACCGGCTTCATCGTCGGGTCGATGTTGAGTCGGTGAGTTATCGTTTCCGGAGGGATGCCCGACATATCCGCTGCTGACCAAGCAAATATGTCGGCATTGGCCGTCAGCAGCTCCGCCAGTCGGCGTCATTCGGCGTCGGGCAATTGAGATCCGACCCAAACTTTTCTGTCGGGATTTTCTCCTATCGGGATCGCCTCGAGCTGCTCGGCGGGCGAACCTCGTTCTTCCTCTTCCCCTTCCCTTTGGTCCAGCTTGTCGATTGTCAGAGGATCCTTCGTCCCGTCGCTTTGAGCGGAGATTTGGAAGCATCGTCGGGCGAGCTGTTGATCTCCGCGCATCTCTCCGACTCCGTTTTTGATCGGGAATCGAACAAGGAGATGGTACGTCGAGACGATCGCCTTGAGGGCGTTCAGTCCGGGTCGCCCAAGTAGGGCGTTGTAGGCCGAAGGAACTTGGACGACCGCGAAAGTGAGGAAGACCGTGCTTTGCCGTGGTTCGGTGCCGACCGTCACGGGCAGGGTGATTTCTCCTTCTGTCGTGACGGTGTCTCCGGCAAAGCCGATCAAGGGCGCAGGGACCCTCCTAAGTCGGTCAATTGACAGTCGCATTCGGGAGAAGGTCGAGTAAAACAAAACATTTGTCGAGCTTCCATTATCAACAAAAATTCGTTTTACATCATAATTGGCTATTGTCGCCGACACAACAACAGCGTCGTCGTGGAGAGTCTGGATGCCCCGAACGTCGTCTTCCGTGAAGGTGATTACGTCGTCCGGGCGTGGCCTTTTCGTCGGCTCCCCTCCTGCAGACGTCCCCGGGCCCAGCCGTTTGGAGATCATGTTGATGACTCCAGCCGTCGGCTGGTTGGTCGGCGCCTCTTCAGTCGGCTTGGGGCGTCGATCGGCAATCGGTTGGGTCGGCGGACCCTTCCGGAATTTGCCGAGGTACCCCCGGCGGATGAGATCTTCAATCTCGTCCTTCAACTGGATGCACTGCTCGGTGTCGTGGCCGTGGCTTCGATGGAACCGACAGTACTTCCGACGGTCGAGGCCTTTTGCCTTCAGAGGCGGAGGCCGTCGCAGGTATTCCTTTCCCTCGATCTCCATCAGGATCTGCGCACGAGGAGCGGAGAGAGGAGTGTAGGAGTCATACCTGGGACGCACCGGCCTCGGAGTCTGCCGCCGGGGCGATTTTTGGATCTGTCGGGGTGGAGAGAGCCGACTATCGGTCAGGGACCTGCTTGGTTCGGCGGGCTCCCGATCTTTCCTCCGCTTCTCCTTCGGGCCTCTGGGCTCGGCCAAGCGTCGGTCGGACGCTCCTTCGTCCGCGCGCATATACTTGTATGCGCGCTCCAGTAACTTGGCATAAGTCCGGGGGAGGGTCTTGTCCAGAGAATAAGTGAATCGGGACGCCCTCAAGCCCCGCTTCATGGCTGAGACAGCCATGTCCTCGTTGAGGTCCCGGACCTCGAGCGTGGTCGCGTTGAATCGCGCCACGAAGTGTCGGAGTGTCTCGTTTTCTCCCTGCTTGAGGGAGAAAAGGCTGTCCGACGTTCGCGGCGGCTTTCGGCTAGTGCTGAAATGGGCCACGAACGAGTGCTCGAGCTGCCCGAAGGAATGGATACTGCCCGATCGAAGACCGGAGTACCAAGCCCTGGCAGCCTTGCGGAGCGTGGCGGGAAAGCCGATGCAGAAAAGAGCGTCGGTTGCCCCTTGAATTGTCATGAGGGCTTTATAGCTCTCGAGGTGATCGACTGGGTCGGTGGAGCCGTCGTATGGCTCTACGTGCGGCATCTTGAACCGACTGGGAATCGGTTCGTCGAGGACCAGTCGGGAGAGGGGTTGGGCGGTCTGGAAGTCGACGTCGTTGGAAGACTTCTGGCCGTCCGTCTGCAATTGGGCGAGTCGGCGGTCGATTTTCTCGAACCGTCGCTCGTAGTCGTCCGCTCGTCGATGCTGGGAGACCCCAGGAGTGGAGTCTCCAGAAGATTCTGAAAGGGAGGCCGACGGTGTGCGCGGCCGCTTCTCCTTCCTTGCCCGTTCCAACGGGGAGGGAGAGGGCCGCTGGGACCGTCGGTCGTCGCGCCGTGGTCGTCCCTCCTCTCCGTGGGAGCGCTGTTGGGAGCGCTCGCATGGGGGCGACGGGGATCGGCGCGGCCGTCGGCGGCTGGTCCTGGAAGGCATAGGCCGGGCCGCCGGCTGCTGCTGGAGGCTTTTGACTGCATCGGTCAGTACGGTCATCTGCCGTACGATGGCCGCAATCTGGGCCTCCGTGGTCACTGCAGGGCGTGGAGAGCTAGGCTCCGCCGCCGATGGTGGTGGAGAGGCCTCTTCCCGGCGGGAAGAGCGCCTGGCCGACCCAGTGACTCTCGACCGTTGAGCTCTTGTCTTTGTCATGCTGTGTAGCCCCCTACCTGGCGCGCCAATCTGTTGCGGCCATCGCCCCGTCGTCCGATCGTCGGAAAGCGTGCACCTGCAAAATGAAGTCCGCACTGACCGGAGGCGGCTCCGGCGGGGACCCTCCGACGGTCAAGTCAGAGAGGTGACTGGACAACAGTGAAATATAGACAGAGAGCTCTGAGAGAGAGTGAGAGAGAGAGGAGCGAGCCTGCGTATGTGGGAGAGACGGGCGGATCGATCCCTTGCACTGTTGCCTTCCCCGGTATATATAGTGGAGCACAGTATGGCGCCGTCATTAATGGCGCGGACAAGTGAGGAACTGTCAACTCACTGTGGACTGTCAGAGTCGCCGTGAAGATGTCACATCGCCGCGGGGGCTGTCAAATCATCAGGGTTGACAATGCCCTTGGCAGGACAATGCTCCAAAATGGCCGTGCCGCATGTTGCTGTCAGAGCTGACAAGGTCCGGCGGCTGTACGGCGGTTGGAGGAGTCGGCCGACCCTAGGTCGGCGGCCAACAGAGTGGCGTCGGGTTCCTCCGTCGGTCGGCGAGTTTTCCATAAGTCGGCCATCAGGCCTCTGGGCCTCTGGGTCCAGTCGGTCGGGGGAAGATACGTCCGACATATCCTCAGTCGGCGATGGACCGTTGAATGGCCGGTAGTGGCGTCCGTCAGTCGGGCGCTCCCGGCCGTCGGTCGGTCAGTCCCTCCGATCGGTCGGTCGTTCCGACCGTCAATCGGTCGGTCGTTCCGACCGTCAATCGGTCGGTCGTTCCGACCGTCAATCGGTCGGTACGTCCGTCGGTCGGTCGGTATCCCCCAACAAAAGCTATAAAGAAAAACAGAACCTCAGATGTAATTCATTCTTTCTCATTGACTTAGGAACTACCCGGTGTTAATTCATATCGCAGTGCCAACTACACATTCTATCACAAGTGCAGCGCCAGAGACTAAGAAGATATGCAAAACAAAACCCTAGAACCCAATTTCTAAACTATTAAAGCAAAACTCAATTGATTGCCGAAGGCGAAGTTTTATGCATTCACATTACAAAGACGAGATCATCAATGGTCAATGACATTCGCAGCAAAGGTTTCAAATATAAGCAGCAAAAGAGACCACAGGAAACGTCCAACAAGAAACCCTAGGTAGCAGCTTTGAAGACAATGCAATACCTTCCCGCTTCTCTTCCCCAATGTTCACTTCAAAAATTAATCGTACACTCTGCAAACAAAAGCACAAAGGCTCACAAGAAACCAATCGAAAAAAGAAAATGCAACCAAATAGAAATCTCAAAAGACCAAAAAGAACTAAGCATCAGCATAAAATTCTCTAGATTCCCGTCGACAAAGACACGACCAAGAGCTCGTCGAACAACAAACCCACTAAAACGCAGCAAACTCCACTACCAATCCAAAGAAACACAGAAGGAAGAAAATTCTTCGATTGAAAACTAGTTTGCAATGTGGGAAAGAAAGGAACAGGATTTTACCTAGAATACGCGCGAGCTCCGACGGTTCCCGCCGCGGAGAGGCTCGAACGAGAACTCTCGACGCGGCGAATCGAATGGAAACAGATCCGAAATTGAGAGGAGAGAGACGAGATCATTACCTCCGGAGCAGTAGCGAAGGAGGGGAGGGAGACGGCGGTGAGGAAGACGAAAACCCACGACGCGGTCTCCGTGTTTTCGGAGTTATTCCTTTTGGGAGGAAGTGCTCGTTTTCGAGGCTATATATGCTCGCTCTCGCTCGCTTCTCCCCTCTTCGTTTGAATGAAATCGTCTACATGGCTACGAGGACGTTACACGAAACCGTGTCGCTGTGGGATCAGGAGCCGCCACGTGGAGGTTATCTTTGCGGGGGTCATAGACGTCTGCCGGATGACGTGGGTGTGTATTTGGAAGCTTCCAGCGAGATGGAGGGAAGGGTGGCTCGTAAGCGGATCGTGTGGCCTATGATCCGTGGGCCCTATTGATCACGGTGGACACATCACACGTGGTCCATCATTGAGTACGGCTCGTGTATAATAATATAACACATACCAAGAATTAAAAGATGGCGATGGTGATGGAGCGACCGCAATGTTAAATGGATCGGACGGGTCTGATTAACAATTAATTTAACCGGCGCGTTAATGGATCAGGAGGCGGTAAAATGATATGCTCCAGGCAAAGTAGAACTTCATAAACAGAGGCGCGGCGCATATGTGAAATTTGGCATGGGTTATTTTTCCCTGGACGGACATTTAGGATATAGACCTTATCATATTTGATGGCATCATGATGATGGTGATCTTAAACCATTTTCACCCCTAGAATTACAACCTAATGGCGAACCCATTTTTGAGGTCAGATATTCAACGTCACCTCCACCTCCAGAGAAGTAATCTTAGATTGAATTTTGCGGACAAAAATGCCCCACTGCCTAACAAAAAAAAATTAATATATCAATATATTTAATATATTATATCAATAATATTTATATTAATATTATATATTATATTGATATATATTATATATTATTATAATGATATTATATATTGTATTTATGATATGTATTATACGATAATATATCATTAATCATATTATTGTCGTATCATTATTATTCAATTATAACTTTAAATTTTAATAAAAATATATTATTATATTTTATATTATATTATGAAATTATTTAATATATGAGTTATATTTACCTTATTTTTCTAATCAATTAATTTTTTTATAAAATTAATAAATATTTTTATGAAATATATTAATAAAAATATTAATAATTATTATAATAAATATATTTTATAGAATATACCAGAAGTAATTTTGATACTATGTATTTGATGATTTTAGATTCTTACGAAATACCAAACAGATTATTTTTTGAATATCCCAGATCTTTAACCGTTGGAACATAATATGCCAAAAATAATAATCTTAGATCATCAAAAATTGGATTACCTTACAAAAAAATACCACTTGATGATTCCATTAGGGATGACAAAATCGATCCGACCCGATGGATATGCACCCTATTCAAATCCGATCAAATCCGAAAAATAGGATTTGATCAAATTTGAGTTTGGATAAAACCCAAAAACTGTAGCACGGATATGGATAGTGCTGTTTTCTACCCGAATCCGAATCTAAACCTACAGATATGGATAATATTCGAACCCATATCCGAATATATATGTTTATAATTCGATTTTGATAATTCTGTTTTGATTGATAATATGCATAAAATTATTTTGATTATTTATATATTTTATATTAAATTATAATTCTATTTCTATTTTTAATTTCTATAAATCTGGACTTATAAATTATGTTCTATATTAAATTAATAATTTTATTTTAATTGATAATATATATAAAATTATTTTGATTGTTTATTTTTTTTGAATACGGAATAGACATGGGACGAATATGGATTGAGTATGAAAAAATAGATTACCCATGGATATCTCCGAACTCATTGAGTATGGAGATGAATATCTCTTTTCTTATTCAATCGGATATCAGGTAGGATTTGAATATAAAATATTAAGTTCGAATTTGAAGATGGATATTACAATACCCGATCCAAATCCTACCCATTGCCATCCCTAGATCCCATTTGGATCAGCAAATGCGACTTAAGAATAATTCTTAAGGGCATCAAAATATGACCATTACTGGGAACGTGTGATGCAGTTGAGAGAAAATATATACCTCCATCAGTCAACGCTTCATGACCTTCTGCTTCCCTCCCTTGCATGGCATAATAGAAGACAATAGGAGGGCCAGATGAAATGGCCTTTTGATCGGAGAAGATGCCGTAGGCCCCTTGCCCCTTCATGAACGGGCCTGCTGATAGAAATCGGTTGCATTTTGTTTCCATTAGGACGTTCCATGATACTAGCATTTCCGACTCTAGCAGCTCTGGCGTAATTGTTTAGATTCTGAATGTTAGCCAATGCGGCCAGGAACTAATACATCAAAACAATCCATTCAGTGTTTCTAACCGGTGGTCAAGCCTGGCAAAAGAAACTATCATCCAATTTTTGGGGTGTTAGAACTACACGCTTCCATGACCGAATGAAAACTATAACACACTCCGGCCAATTTCGTGGAGTCTGAGAAGCTAAGCACGTCTTAAACCAAGCTGCAGTTGCAATACTCATTCAAATGAAGTGGTGAAAGATGACCCATAATAATTTATATGGTGAGGCTCTTCTAAATCTTTTGTACCAGAAGATGGAAATAAAAAAGGCTCTTCTAAATCTCATACCTGGTAAGTACATGAAATCAAGAGGCTGCACAGGAATTACAAAAATTTACATGCAGGCACATTATACTGTCTTGCCCAAAACTAGCCGAGCAGAGCCAGAACGCTCCCTCGTAGCCCTTCTCGAAATACATGTGCCAAATTTTATATTTTCATAACACTCTTTCAGGTTTCTGAAACAATTACAGGTTCCCAGTCTTCCTAGCTACTAACACCTTTCAAATATTCTGTAGAGCTTCTCAAGAGAAGCAACCTGTCAAAAATCATAAGATAATCATAAGCCTGACATCTAGTTTTGTCCAATATTTTTTTCAAACAGGTTATCTAATATGCAAATTAAATAATTGTTTGGTTCCTAATTCCGAGTTGATAAGGAACAAATTATCTAACGTGCAAATTAAACATCTCAAGAGAACCAGGGACACCTAGCCCATCATATAAGAAAAATTCAGAATTGATAAAGAACAGAATGCATTAACACAGGTTTTGTCCCATGACCAATGGCAAGCATGACACTCATAAAAACGGGTGCAAAACCAGTTCCCACAATTTTTTTGTTATTTCCTTTAGTTTTACAATAGTAGTTGTTCAAATAAAAATGCATATTAAGGATGCTAGTTGACTTCTGAACAAACCATTAGGTTCACCAAAGTAATTTTGGAAGTGAAAATGCATGATTCAGATCAAGAAATTCCAAACTTAATCCATGGCACGCCACTATGTATGGACAGTATGGTTAGATTGAAAAAGAAAAACAAATCCTGTAAAGCAATCATTGAGATGAGAAAAAAAAGACTGATGGGAAAAAAGTGCACAAAAAGGACCATCTGATGTAATGATTTTGCTCATGATTAACAAATAAGGTCCACTTAATGGATTAAAATATGATATACCAGAGGTAGAAAAGTAATTTGCTACAAGATATATACATGTTCAAGTCACAAGAAGGGAAATGAGCTGTCAGCAAAATATACAAGATAAAATTAAGCCAGTTATTGGGTGAGAAAAGATGGAGGACCTGAACAAAAGTTCCATTTGTTGCCATTGATTTTGGTGGCTTGAGGAAAAGCCTCATGGATGGGAATAAGACATGCTGGATGGTCCATTCACGCTGAGCCCATGCTGTTTCTGCCTCAGAAAGTAGTTCATGATCTACATCATCTTCTCCAGCATCCTCTGTTACAAAATTAATTTATCCGACAATGTCTGGAAAAAGTAATGTCTGTATAACTGCAGTTTGAAATGCCAACAACTTGAAACTATTAAACAACAATATCCTTATTACTGGGACCTTTTAGAAATCATCTATGCCAGCTTCAAGTTGGTTCGGTGGACCTATTACAAAGCTGTGTTCCTCTGAATTTCATAATATTGGGGAATCCGAAGTCTACACTTCTAAACAGATGAACAATTGTGAAGCAAGATGCCTTTCAAAACTAACAAAGCCAAAAATCAACTCAATTGAGTTGTATGATTATAGTACAATGCAAATCTTTCTAAACATTCATCTAAATATTCTCCATTCTGTGATGCTTCCTGCATGGTTGGCCCCTCCAAATTGCATATCTAAATACTCTACCATAAGATCCAATGGGATATGGTAAAAATAATGACATGAAACAAAGAATGGTTTCAGGATTTCTTTTTTGTAATATGATGAGTATTTGCATGTCGCATTCATTTTTTACATATTGATTTGCTTCTATTACTTGTGGCAGTGATTTAATGCATATTCCTCCACTACAGTCTAAAGAAGAGCGGTTAATCAGGTCTGACAATGATTTTTTCAACAAGCCTTACAAGGAGCTCTAGGAACTTTGAATAATTGTTTGAACACTGAGTTACATTTTCTAGGTTAGGATTCAAGGCCAGGCAACAAAAAGTAACTTGATTAAATGCCTTTCCAGAGATGGCATTAGCATTGTTGGTATGTTATGCATTCAAGCAATAGAAAGTAAATTGTGCATAAATATGACAAATTTCAATTGCTCTAGAGTCCTAGCAGCTAAAAACAAAAAGTCTAGAAGGCTAGAGAAGAAACTAATGTACAGAAAAGTTACAGTATCAGCTTTTAATCATTCAAACTCTACCAATATACTTCATAAGCTCTAAGATACCTGGATTGGCCAATGCATTCCCTAGATCTTTGGTAGGACTACCTTCCCTTCTTTTCTTGTAGAATTGAATCCCACTGCCTGATGGATTTGGCAGAACAGGAGGATGTATGGCATAGAAGTTTCCAAGAACAGCTGATATTGTCTGGAAGCATTCTTTCTCATTCTCCCAATCAACCTGCAGAAATAACCACAACACTTAATAATAACATTTCTTGGAATAATGCATATACGAGATATGCCTATTTAAAAAAACAAAGCAGAAAATAGCACATAAAGAAGAATAATATTTTCCTGTATAATCTTGCACTGTTACAAGCAGACGATATGATTGATGGGTAATTACAGGTAAGCAGCAAGAAAGGAAAACTTTAACATTGGCATATACAACACTCCAAAAAAGAAAAAAAGATGGGGGAATTGGGGGAGTGTGTGTGTGTGTGTGTGAGTGAGTGAGAGAGAGAGAGAGAGAGAGAGAGAGTAAAGAAGTTAAGGGTGCTATCCATATTAGTTAAAAATAAAATAATATAAAATCCAACAAATTAACAGCACCAGTATTGTGTATTTCCTGATTTTATTAGTAACTAAGGTTCGGTAAACACTCCAAGTGAAAAAAAAACAAATATATAGACTACCAATACTGGGAGCAAGTTTCAGGACCTACATCATTACCCAAACTCAACAAAAATTCTGGAACATAGTCCATGTCAGGAGTATGCTGGTCAAGTATAACAGGGAGCCTTGTCAGATTCCCTTCTTGATCTATGTGTATACAGAAAAGCTCATCAAGCATCTCTGCTTTTTGCTTGAGCAGCTCAGTATTCATCTGGCAAAGAAGAACAAACAACAAAATGTGAACATTTCATTTCAGTAAATAACAGCAAAAAAAGATATCACAGGAGTAACTGTATATAGGTACATATCCTGTATTAGAATGACTTTGTCAGTTAAAATTCAGAAACTTAAACAGAAAATGAAATGCTGAATAATGGATACTTGCATGACAATAATGCAGAATTAGAAGTTGCCAACTGGAGAAAATCCTAATCAGCACAGTCTATTCATAAGATGTCTTCTCTAAAACAGCAACATGATATTGAATTTAAGAAGCTACTTATACCTCTAGCATAATTAAAAAAACTGTGCAACCATGAGCATGCAATTTTTTGTTGCATATAGGATTACCATATACTCATTAACAAAATATTCAATTTTGATTATGAAAATGCTAAAATAGAAAAACTATCATGGCAACATATCTTTCTTAACTGATAATAATAAACAAATGACACGACAGCAGTTATATGTCAATATGAAGCCCAAAATCTGCAGAGGACAACTAATTTACTTCTGCTATCTTCTGTTTTAGATCATCATTCTCATCATCCATGGATTCCACGTCTTCTTCTTTCAGTGCTATCATTAACAATTCCTGTAGAGGAGCTGGTTCACTAAGCTGGATGGCATTGAAATGGGAAAAACGGCGAATTGCTTGTTGATACATTAATTCTTTGCTGGTATAAAGGAACAACAGATTGAATCAATTTAAGCAGTAAAATTGTTAAGACAATTTACAACTAACAATAATAACAAACACAGGAAAATGTAGCAATTAGAGGAAACCTCATTTAGGAGGTCCATAGGCATGAAAAAAATTTCTCAGGAAGATAAAAATAGTTCCCTGATTTAATGACAAATTACTAAACATCTAGGGCCGATAGGCATGATACACAGTCGAACCTTCTCACTTTCAGAACTAGAAAGCCACTTTACTGATTTAAAATGCACAACAATTCTGCCGTATATTATACAGGAGTTTCCGTTATCACAGATCCATTAGTATCCTTCAATAAAATATGAAACTTAGGAGGCTTCCATGCATCTGGAGTAAATTCCAAGATACAAAAGAAAGCAGCAAATCTTCTCATAGTAATTTTTAGCCAAAGGGAAAAGAACAAAAACCATGTGTCTCATGCAACAGCCATGAAACTTCACGTATCCATATACAACAAAAGTAAAGCATACTGAAGCACATTAAGAAGTGCTACCACATTGAATTTTCATATTTGCAGCTCAAATAAATAATAAATAAGCTTCTCTGAGTTCATATATCCACTCAGTCCTTAACGAATAGATATATACATATACATACACATGACATACATATATATGATTAAAATTCAGCCAGACTGCACAAACACTAACCCAATGTATGGGAACTAAATTTGAAGTTACATGAGCTCCATGAAAAAACACCACAACCTTGCCTTGTTAGCGAACATGTTAGAATGGAAAATTCATGCATCCTTGTGAAGGCCAAAAATTCGTATAAAAAGGCATAAGGTTCACAAGAATATCAAACTCCAGCCAAAAGGTGAGTCAAACATTATATAGTAAATGTCAAGGGAAAAATACGAGCAAAACAATTAAACATAAAAATGGAACATACCTAATGAATTTATCACTCATCCATCTGCGGAATAGTTTACATTAGATTCAGCCTATGATAGACAGCAGCTTATTATATCTATGATTCAGTATAAGACCAGCTTCTGAATGCCCCTTTAACTCTTGGCAAGGCAAACCAGTCATGAAATTTAGATCTTATTTAAGTATTCCATCCATGTATATTTGGCAGCACATGCAAAATCATAATTTTGGAGAAAACCAATAGTTCAACACTGTCATATGAAACAATATCTTACATTAGATACCATATGGAATTACATCTATGAATCCACAAAAGTAAACTACAAGGAAATTAAAAAAATGGTCACAAGTGCTCCTAGATTACTTTTTATTAGGGGAGGGCGGGGGATCCGATGGCAATCGACAGCAAAGGCTCTTGGAATAACCCCCACACCTCACCAAACCCCAGATCCAGTAGCGAAGGTTCAACAAGCAGCATCTGGTGAGGAATTTTGATATAGATTTGGACCACATCCTTTGCAATTGATGAATACGCCAGACAGAAAGAGGGAGTGAGGAGATGGTCGTGCAGGAAGCCGATTGGGGGGGAGGGCCTCTTGAACCATCCGAGCCAGTTTTAAAGCGAATCAAAGCCATAAAAACATCCATGCAAGTCATGTTTCAACCGAATCAGAGCCATTTTATAAGAATTTATAACTGAACCAAATCTAACCCTTAGATGGTTTCGACCTGGCATCGGTTCAGTATAGGTCAAACCATCTTTTCAGGTCGGTTAGACATTTTATGCTATTTATAGTCAAAAGTTAGCTAAGTATTTTACTCTAAACACATAGAAAAACAAAGAGGGGAAAAAAAAGAAAACTAAAATCTATATACTAAACAACTTCTATGGTGAAATCAAATCGCGAAGTCAAGAGCTAATACTGGCTCAAGATATACAAGATTGAATAATTTAGAGAATAATATAATTAGTATCCAAAAAAACTAAAAAATGAACCATCAAGCAATTATCACAAGCACTTGT
Source organism: Elaeis guineensis (assembly GCF_000442705.2). Classification (NCBI taxonomy): domain Eukaryota; kingdom Viridiplantae; phylum Streptophyta; class Magnoliopsida; order Arecales; family Arecaceae; genus Elaeis; species Elaeis guineensis. The sequence goes on from NC_025993.2 coordinate 110,573,637, forward strand.
AGCAATTAGAATTGATCTTGGGTTGGACCTCGGCCTAAACTATATTTATTTTGTAGTCAGGCTTCAGGCTGGGCCTATTTAAAATTTGACAGTTTTTGGTCCAAGCCCGGTAGATGATCAGCTCTAGTAGCAATGTACCATTAGTTCTGATGAACCACAGTTTCAACTGGATCAATCATATCCATATTTTAAAAAGATGATCTTATTTTTTATTTTGTAAAGGAGCATCTTTGGTAATTTTCCAATTTTAGTAAACAACTGAAGACAATCTATGCAGTGTTGTGCTTAAACATGCCATTCCATGCCAAAATAATGAAATATTAAAAAAGGGCTCGCTACTGAGTGGCACCAAGCCATATTGAGCCATGCCCCACTGGCACACATCAACATGGACTCACATGGGTTGAGATTATTCAATGGAAAAGTATCACAGCATACATGCATCCCCAATGCCAGCACCCTTCTGGTTCAGCAATGACATGTGTTGCATGGTCCACACATAATTTTTTGCAGTAATATTCACATACTTCCATAAAAATGTAGAAGAAAATTGAATTAGAAAAAACAAAAAAATATAACAATTAAGCTCATACCTCACAGATACTACATTCATTAGGTACAGATGAGTATTGTGCTGTAGCAATGCAAAAACTTCATCAGCAAGTCCAACATATGTGCCATTCTTAACAATATCCAAAAGACCTATATTGACAGAAAACAAATAAGAACAAAATATTTTGGCAGCATATGTCCGGCATGGTTGAGCTAATAGAAAGTACAGTTACAACTCACCAGAATGAACACTAGAATCAATGTCACTAAGAAGCTCATGGATGCTAGTCAAATCTGCAGACTCTTTAGGGTTCCTTCTTAGTCTTACAGCATTTCTTGCAGATTAAAAAAAAAATGGTAAGAGAGTATATGAAAGATAGTAGGATGGCCTGTATACTTAAGGTAGAGGGGAATTGGCAAAAATTGGGCCACTATTTTCATTTTGCAGATTCAGATTTTTCTACAAGAACACCCTATATTTAAAATTTTTGGCTGCTCTCAAACATAATTTTTATGGTGCATGCACATATAATAAGTGTTCATATCTTTTATACAAATGCATATATTTAAGCACTGAACTGCATATTTGTTGAATGCGCAATGCACATTTCTGAGCTAGACTGTATCTGTGGGACCAAGGATACAAGCTTCCTAAAATTTCAAAACTGGGCCACTTCTGCAGAAAGAAAAATTAAATAAACAAAATAAAAGTGGCTTCAATCTGAAAGAGTGGAAACAAATTGTTGCTTCTGCAAGTTTCCCTCAGGAAAAAGGTGGAAGGCAGTAAGAAACTTGCATATCAAGAGGGGAAAATTTATTTAAAATGCTCGAGCCATCGACTGATAAAAAAACCCAGAATAAAAGTAAAGACCCTTAAAAACACGTATTTGAATCAGTTGACCTTAAGAGCAACTACTTGAATCAGTTTTATAAGTCATTTAAGGTGTGTTTGACATTCTCTAGAAAAGTTCTGTGATAGCAAAAACATGCTTGTATTAGAATAGCATATCACATTTGTAATAGCCTGTTGTGACATGCTTCTTAAGTAAGCTAAGGGGCAAAAGTAACCTTGGGGTTAACCATGTGAATTGACAAGACAATAAAGATTTAAAGAAATGACCAAATATCCCAGTGGAAACTGACATTTACTGACAGAGCTTATTCACAGTAGATTATGAGGAACCCCCTCCCCACCAAAAAAGGGGGGAAAAAAAGAGAAGTATAATCGGAATACGCCGGGTAACAATTAGCCAAAGACAGACTATAAGGCATGCTTCAGACAACTCCAGTGCATCTAAACACTGTAGGACAAAATTATGGAATGGCTTTAGTGGGTTAGGGACATGGTTGTAAAGTATGAACAAAGGGTGTTTTTAGATTTCTCTTAAACAATATTTCAAGTAAAACTATTGTCATTTAAAAGTGTTTTAACTCTTAACACATTCTAGAAAAAAAATAATAATTTCAACATTAGATGTGATTTCTTATCTCATGACAGATTGTTTTCTGTAATGTGGCATTTACATCATTCTTTATTGGGATTTATCATAATAAAATAATGCATAAAACAACAGTACGAAACTTGAGCCGAAAATCAGACTATACCTCACAGAAGCTAAGTCAGATTTTTTTTCATGCTGTGAAGCTGGCCCATCTTGCCAGTACGCATGCAACCTTCCAAAAGGATCACGTGCATCTGTTCTAACCATTTTATGTACCGGTACCTTTTGCGATTTTGTCCCTATAGCATCAAATTACTATATAATTTTAAAAAAAGAATCCATAGAAGGATATTCTAAACATTGTTAAGTTATGATCAAGTAGCTGCAATGTATATTGCTATGCTTCTGCAGTACAGAAAAAGGCATACTGTAAGAAAGAAATTACTGGATGTACCAGAACTGAAGGCACTGTTTTGAGGGTCCTTTTTTGCACTAATATGACTCGTCTGTGATGTATAAACTGAGGAATTTACAGCCTATGATGTGCATAGAAAACCACTGATCAGGTATGATGAAAGTTTGCTAAAACATAAGTTAATCACATTTAAAAATTTTCATGGCACAAAAAGCGGAAATAAAATTTCTTTAGGCACTACATGAACGCAAGTGTGAAACTATCATACAAATTTTCCCTTAATGGATCTTCATAACAGCATACTTGGGATACTATCCTTTTCTGATAGTTTTCTTGCACACCATTTTCACAATTTACCTTCTTGACAACAACACCCAAATAGAAAATGGTCGGCTGCATGGCAACAATATCCACAAAAGAAATGAACTCTGAAGAAGATAAATAAAACATATTAAAATCCACCTGCCTCTAGCCTTGTTGATGCAACTCAAGAAAAAAATGTCTTTCATAGGAGGAAAAACAAGTACAAAGCAAAACCCAATTCCAAGCAAAAAGAAGAAAAGGACATCTTGGGATCATAACAGGTGCTACAAGTATCTTTCGTTTTGCAGCAATGAAACAATTTGAGAAAATTGAATGAAAACATATGGCCATCAGCATACGGTCTTGCTAGTGCAACTCAAAATAACTAAGCAAGGTTTATAATCTTGATATTGGGTGCCATATCAGTTCTACCAATTTGGTATGGTATGGTCGGCATGGTACAGAATGCACTTATACCAAGAGAGCTCCTAGTCTCTTTCTTCTCACTTTTTATCATGGTCTTGCCCGAAGCTGAGCGGTACAGGTCAGTATGGCACAGCATATTGGTACACATCCCAATTTTGGATGATTCTGGGCAGTACAAAACACTTGGTTCAGAGTGGTTCGACTCATATACTGAATTAAACCTTGGTATCATACCAGTACCTTATCGGTATGGTATGGTACAATCAGTACAAGTCGGTACGGTAGATGTTGCAACCAAATGATTAATAGTGATATGAAGAAAACTGGGGCTGCTTTTAATTTGGCTTTTTGGCTCATTTTTGCCTATAAGATGAACACAATTTCCTACCTCAAGTTATTTTCTTCCGTCTTTGTCCACATTCTTTCCAAGTCTAGGGGAATGTTGGAGGGGTGCTCCTTGGTTGCATGAGTTTAGTCTCCAACCAATCCAATAACGTAGATCTCCCTCCAACCAATCAACAATTTCCATTTTGTGGAAAGCCTCTGTTTTGCCTAGATTTGCCTAGGCAAGGACTTTGGCACCAATTTTTAAAGGATTCGAATCATGTTGACAAGCAGTCCTAAAATTTATTCAATCTATTAACCCTTCTTAGCTCTGCCTTGTGCTTTAGATGACCCCATATTTGATAGGAAAAGACTTGGGTGAAGATGATAATGATGATAGAAGGAAAAACAAGAAAGCAAAGAAATCCATTTTTGAGAAAGGTAAAAGGAAAAGACATCTTGGGAAGAGCTTCCAAGTACCATAGGTTCTGCATCAATGACATAAGTTGGGAAGATCCAATAATATAAGACTTCTTGGTCATAGATAGGAGGGAAAATAAGAAAATCCTTTTAGAAGGAGATAGAAGAGAACAAAGAAAATAATCATAATACCACGTAATGACAGAGATAATTCCCTCTATGCACCAATATATGTGGACCCTCATACTTTAGCCATATCGCCCCTCTCCCCCAAACCCCCCCCCCCCCCCAAAAAAAAACAAAAAAAAGGCAGGAAAACAAAAACCCACCAACCCACACCCAGAAAAAAATTGTATGCTTTAGAAATACCTCCATGATAGGAGTCTGTCCCTGCCTAACTTTTGGCGCATGAGTTTTTCTCCTTTACCATAACAATCCAACCTTTTCCCAACTATTTGGGGTCAGCTTCATGAATCCTCATTCACCAAGTAAGAGCATCTCTCCCCCTAAACTCTCAGAATTACACGAAGTGAAGAATGAAAGAAGAGAAAAAAGAATAACTTCCACAAGAAAGCTCCAATATTTAAATAGAAAAGTTCAGATAAACCGCATATCCCTACATGCCCCGCCGCCGCCTCTTCCAACACACCCCCCCCCCCCCCCCCGGGGCCGTGGGTATCTCTTATATTCTATCAAGAAAACTCCATAAAAAGTCTATTTTGCCATCCTAGGATACCACGTCTTTCTCAAATATTTGGGTATGTCTCAGATCTATGCTACAATAGTGCAAATCAAAATCCTTTTTGTAGTTTGGTTGTTTCATCCTATAATGATGAAATTCTTCAAATGTTTCTCCAGAATTAGGTTATCCAACCCCTTGATCCAGTCAGGACTTAAGGTGCCTCCAAATGAGAATCAAACTCAACCATGTTACATAAAACCTGAAACAAACCAACCTAATGAGGTTGACTTGGTTTAGTTCTCAGGATAACCCAAGATTTTATGCACTCCACTAGAACCCATGGTCATTGGTCAATAGTATATTCATGGTAGTTCCCCAGCTCAGCAATCAAAAAGAAATGAAAAATAATTAACATCCATCTATTTTGTTTCTTTCTATCAAGTCATACAAAATTTTTCAGTAAAAAAATAACAAAGTGATTACCATACAAAATAGAGGATAAAAGCTCCCAAAGTTATATATGAGATGTTAGTGAAGTACCTGAGTTTGAAATGTTCTTGATGTGTTAGAGTTCATCAACTTAGACTCAACAGCAGTCTGTATGGTCTCAACAAGACTCTCCTGGTTCAAAAGGCTTACCTGCAATCAGGAATGTACAGCTGATCTGAGCATTGTTGGATAAAGTAGAAGATTTATACACACAACAGGAAGCAATTACAGAAAAGGGAAAAATTAAAAAAGCCTACCCACATCCTACAAATACATGAGAATGAGGACTTCTCTTTATTTAATTCTCCTAGAGGCTGTTTTCACATAGAATATACCTCTCTTTTTGTTGGATGTATATTGACATCTACATGCTCAGATGGGAGACTGATTGACATATAAATGAAAGGTTTTGATGCTTTTGGCAAAGTTGCAGAATAAACAACTTCAATGGCTCTTTTCAAGGCAGTGCATTCCACCAGCCTGTCTGAAAGAAAATATTTCAGATAATGTATATTGAAGCATAGTTATAGGTCATCATCTCTGAGTTTCTAAGTAAATCTTTTCCAAACTGTCATCTTTAGACATCATTAATAATCTGATGCTGCTATAGTATGAATGTTAACATACCATTAATGAAAAGTATCATTGTTGTTTTCTTCGCTACGTAATTTGCATTTGAAATAAAACCATCCATCTTGAAGATTGATCGGGCAGGATTGTCATCTGAAGTAGTTATTTCCATCAGATCACGAGCCACAGAAACACCATACACAGTTCTGATAGCATCCAGCCTTGAACATGCAGCAACTGTGTGAACATCTGCTCTATTTGCACCATGCTATTTCATATAAATGAAGAGATATTAGCATTTCATGTACAGGAAATTAATATAAAAATTCAATTTGCATTTACATTTCACTGAACCATCAAATGTTGACTCACCTTTCTGCAAGAGAAGCTCACACTAATGTTCTGGACAGCAAACCGACTAATCAAGTCTATAATCTTTGGGTAATCATCACTGGAGTTCTGCAATGTCTTTCTACGAGCAATCATATTGTAAAATAGATTCTCAACCTGAAATAAATGAACTTTGATAATTAAATCCATGACACAGATAGTACACGAAATAACACAAGAAATTGATGAGAAAACTTGTAAAGCATGTAATGATACCAAAATAATGCAGAATGCCGTACCATTATTTGAGTTCCTCTAACAGCAGCACAGGGCCTGGGTTCATGCTCCATTACTCCATCTCTATAAGAAACCCTGAAAATGGGCATCAAACAAAAGTGTTGAACAAGACAGAACTGTATAACAGTGATGGAAGGAACTTGAGAAAGACATACACCTGTAACCATGCAGTTGACCTTCAGTTATAGTTGTCACAGTGACATGGCCAACATATGTCATGCTGGCCAAAGCCTCCCCTCTAAAACCCATTGATTTAATTGTCTGCAGGTCCTCATATGCAGATAACTTTGATGTGGTGTGTCTTTCACATAGTATAGGCAGATCCTCATACTGTTACCACAATAATTTCATGCCATTAATGGTAACACTATATACAAGAGAAGAACAACTAAGAATTTCTAGCTCACAATTGTCAACTGCAACTGCAATACACAAAACATCACAAATATATAATACAACTTGCACAAAGAGGTAGGCACTGTACCAACTTTAAATCAAGTTGAACGTCCCAAAAAAGTTAATCCTTTCTATTGGAGCATTTATTTCATCATTTTTAACAAATCCAAACTCCTGGTAACCTGAATCATTAGTCCCAGAGAGTGATCAGCCTCCATTAGTTTCAGAGATAGAGATAGGAGGGGGCGGGCTAGGGCCCTGGCCACCCCAAACCTTACAAAAAAATCAATATTATATATAGGAATATAGGACTTGGCTCATTTTAGTGGCCCCTCCAAACTTAAATGTGTTGTGGGAATACAGCTAAGAATGTAAGATTTGATTAATATGATTATAAAAATATAATATAAATATTATTAAACTAATAAAAAGGAAAGTAAGAAAGGTGCTATTGTCAAAAATTACTAGAGCCTAAAGGCGCCATTTTCAAAAACAATCAAAGACTACAAACTTCTCGTGTAAGTCTCCATTCTTATTAAAAAATATCAATTTTGGTAATTCATAATTGGTCCCAAAATTGCAAGTAAAGAACCAACAAAATAGCCTGAAAAAAAATATTCACAAGCAAGGTAAGTTGCTAGTTGTCCCTTCATTTTCTTTTCTACAATCCCCAGGGAGAGAACCCTAAAGGCCACAAGAAATTGTAGTCTCGGGTCTTCCATCCAACCCTCACCTTCAAGCTTCAACCCTCCACTAGGATCATGGTCCATGATGATATGTAGAAGGCCATTATACTATTCAAAGCATGATTTTTTAACATTACAGGTACAAAGGTACCTCTTTCTTCTTTAGTTTTTTTTTTAAATATATATTTTATATTTCTGATAAGATTCTAATATATTTTTCTTATCTTTTTTTCTTTGTAGTCCAAATTAAACTTGTGCCTTTTGCTTTGATCTTCCCTTTCCAATCATTAATCAACTTCTTTTCAACTTTCAAGATCCACAACGGAAGGTACTAAACTTCTTCCTCTTTTTTAATAAATTATGAATTAATTTTTAGTTACTTTTTCTTAGTTTAATTTAATAGTTATCATCATATTATGTGTTATTGCAATTAAATCATCAATTTGGTTTATGTGTTATTGTTAGTTGTTACCATCCTAAATTATAATATTTTGTCACTAAAATTTTATCATAGTGCTTGATTGGTTGTCTATCAATTTTAGGTCAAACTATGGTCAAGATCATGAGAATTCACCAACCAATGCACCTGCTTGTGATGCTACTTCAATTTTGGGGCAAAATATTTCTGAGTCTCCAAAGAGCAATATCTTACTTTCGGATAAATGCCCTCCTATATCTCCTAGAATTGAATATGAAAGTATAGATATTGCTTCTTTAGTACGTGACCCAGGACTACGTCCTTCAATTTGGGATTATCCAGTTAATCAGCATGATGAAATTTGTAGAGCATATATTAAAGCTGGACCATATCAACACTTGCTTTCTAATTATCCATATTCTGGACCTGAAAATCATCATAGAAGATTTCAAGCCTCTTGGTTTAAATCATTTTCTTGGTTAGAGTATTCCCCATCAAAAGATGCTGCATATTGTTTTCCTTGCTACCTCTTCACTAATAGACCAACAGATCAATCGGGAGGAAATGCATTCATCATTGAAGGATTTCGAAAATGGAAGAGAGTTAATAATGGGAAAGATTGCACTTTCTTGACACATATTGGAAAGGATCCTCATTCACCGCATAACAAAGCGATGAGTTGTTTTGAAGACTTGAAAAATCGGTCACAACATATTGACAAGGTCATTCAGAAGCAAACTTCCCAAGAAATTGCAAACAACCGCTTGCGTTTAAAAGTTTCTATAGATGTAATTCGGTGGTTAACATTTCAAACTTGTGCTTTTAGAGGCCGCAATGAAGGCTCAGATTAAAAAAATCAAGGCAACTTTCTAGAGATGGTGAAGTTGTTGACATCATATAACGAGCAAGTTGCTAAAGTTGCTTTGGAAAATGCTCCACAAAATGCTAAGTATACATCTCCAGCAATCCAAAAAGAGATTTTACATGTCTTTGCTAATAATGTTAGAGTTGCAATTCGCAATGAAATTGGAGAGGCAAAATTTTGTTTAATTGTGGATGAAGCTCGAGATGTTTTGAAAAGGGAACCAATGGCTCTTGTTTTAAGGTTTGTTAATAAAGAAGGTTTTATTCGAGAGCGCTTTCTTGATCTTGTGCATGTTAAAGATACCACTGCGGCTACTCTTAAGAAAGAAATATTTGATATTCTTTCGCATCACAATCTTAGCTTCAAAAATATTCAGGGGCAAGGATGTGATGGTGCAAGTAATATGCGTGGCGAGTGGAATGAATTGCAAGCATTAATTCATAATAATTGTCCTTCTGCATATTACGTGCATTGCTTTGCTCATCACTTGCAATTGGCACTAGTAGCAGCATCTCGAGAAGTGAACCCGATTCATCAGTTTTTTACAAATTTAACTTTTATTATCAACATCATTACTGCTTCCTCTAAACGTCATGATGAATTGCAAGCTACTCAGGTTGCTGAAATTGCTCATTTGATTGCTGTTAATGAGATTGATACTGGTAGAGGAGCTAATCAAATTGGTACCTTACAACAAGCGGGGGATACTAGATGGAGCTCTCATTTCAATTCAGTTTGCAGCTTAGTACGAATGTTTGGCCCTACTTGTTCTGTTCTTTCGAATATCACTGATGAAGGCACAACATCCTCATGGCGAGGTGATGCTAATTTTGCATATGATTTGATAATGTCATTTGAATTTGCATTTGTACTACATTTGATGAAAGAGATCATGGGAATAACTGATGTTCTTTGTCAAGCTCTACAACTCAAGTCTCAAGATATTGTGAATGCAGTGCATTTAGTTTCTACTACAATGTCATTTATCCAAAATTTGAGAGAACATGGTTAGGAAGTTTTGTTTGGTACAGTGAAGTCATTTTGTAATCATTATGAGATAGAAATTCCTGATCTTAATGCCCCATTTACTGAGCAAAGCTAGATCTCTTCGCAAAAAAAGTCATGTCATAGTGGAGCACTACTATCGGGTTGATGTATTCATTGCTACAATTGATTCTTAGCTGCATGAACTAAATAGCAGATTCAGCAAACAAGCACTAGAATTGCTTATTCTTAGCTCTGCTTTGGATCCAAAAAATAACTACAAGTCGTTTGACATTGATTCCATATACAAATTAGCTGAAAAATTTTATCCTTTGGATTTTACAAAGCAAAAAGGGATTCATCTAGAATATCAGTTGCAGCATTATATTCTTGATGTGACACGTCATCCAGATATGCAGAATTTGTCTACAGTTGCTGACTTATGTCAAAAATTAATGGAGATGGAAAAATCAAAAATCTATCATTTGATTGATAGATTAGTTAGACTTGTTTTAACCCTTCTGGTTTCAACAGCAACTACTGAACGAGCTTTTTCAGCCATGAACCTAGTGAAAACAAGACTTAGAAATAAAATGGAAGATGATTTTCTTACAGACTCATTGCTTGTTCACATAGAAAAAGAAATTGCCGAAACAATTACTGTAGATAGTATCATAGATGACTTCTATGATATGAAAAATTGACGTGTTCAATTGACATAATAGAAGATATTGACAATTTCTTATTATCACTCTTTGATTATTTTTATTAATCTTTGTTAGAAAATTTTAATATGTTTTGATTATTTAGTTTGAAAAATACTATATGTAATTTTTTTTTTAGTGTAGTCTGGCCCCCTCAACATTAAAATCCTAGTTCCATCCCTGATTAGTTTGATGTAAGCCTACCTACATCCTGTAGTTCCCAAGTTTTCCACTGTCAATTGTTTTCCAATGATTCCCACAGCGAATGTCCTTCAGAGGCAGTCAGTTTAAGAAATCCAAGCACCAACATTTATTGAAAATAATTTAATAATCCATACCCGGCTAATCAACACAATCAACAAGGCTTGTTTTCCACTTCTCGAACCAAGAAAAGGGGTTACGCTATATACGTGCAAAAGAATAAATATTTAAAAAAAAAAGCCACGATTTTGGAATCTTTCTAAGGATTGAATGGCATTTTTCCGTGTATTAATCAAGCAGAATGGGCTCAAAAGTCGCGCAAGGGTGTTGAAGGGGAATGGGAAAACAAGGGTTTACCCGAATTCCGTGGCCGTTGTCCGAGACCTGGATAAGCTTAAGGCCGCCGTCCTTGACGACGACGGAGATGGAGGTGGCCCCGGCGTCGAGGCTGTTCTCCACTAGCTCCTTCACAGCCGAGGCCGGCCGCTGGATCACCTCCCCCGCCGCGATCCGGTTCACCACCGACTCGTCCAGCCGCCGGATCCTCGGCGGCTCCAACGTCACGGCCGCGGAGTCCGTCGCCTGCTCGGGCTCATCAATCTCCATGGCGAAAGAGTGAGAAGAAGTTGGGGATGGGAGGTTTTTGGAGGGAGAAGAGGAGGGGAGGTGTTTATAGACCTGGAGGTCGCGTGCTGATCACGTGCCGATCTGTTGATTTATCATAAAAAATTAAAAATGCTTGGGTTTAGGCACAAACTGGGATGTAAATATATCGGACTATTTAATTTATTTAATATTTAAATTTAATTTAAATTACGGATATCTAATTTATTTAATATTTAGATTAGAGTTAGATAATTTATTTAATATATTTAAAATTTATTTAATTTGTTTAAATTATATTTAATATATTTTTGACTTATTTATTTTATTTAATTTATTAACCTGTTAAAATTTCATACAATCTATTTAGCTTAAGATGCGTTTGGTTATATTTTTTAATTTTTAATTTTTAAAAAATATTTTTTTTGATTTTTATTATTAAGTAAAAATAAAAAAATAAAAAATATGTTTGATATCTACATTGCTATAAAGTAAAAAATAATATTTAAAAATAGCAGGTGAAAAATTTAACGTGGGAGAAGGGTTCGAAAAAAAAGATAGAAGGAGGTGGGGAGGTGAAGAGCTCGATCAGAGAGAAGGTTTAAGCTCTTTATTTTTTTGGTTCGACGTCTTAGACGTAGGGAAGCAAAAAAAATAGGAAAACAAGTTTTGAAAAATAAAAAATTTTTATTTTACATATAAAATAATTATTTTAATTTTTTGATTTTGATTTTTTACTTTTCATGATGTTACCAAATATTATTTTTTTATTTTTATTTTTTAAAAAATAAAAAATAAAAAATATTTTTTTAATGACGAACCAAATGTATTCTTATTTAATCTAATTTAATCTATTTAATAAATAAATTTGATAAATTAGATCAGATTATTTGTTTAATAATTAGGTCCAATTTATATCTAAATTTTTAATTTATTTAATAAATATATCATATTCAAATTGATAAATTTTTTATCCCATCCAATCTAATTACCATCGGTATGAAATCCAAACATGTACTAATTTTATATTTGACTTTTATAATTAAACAACCGACTTTGTGCACCTCTCCTGGACAATGTGGAATAAAAAGAGAATGATTCCTTAAATATATTTGGACAGGATTGGGCAACTAAGGTACACTCGAATGTACTATAAATTAATATAAATTTATTTTTTTAGCATTTCAAAGATCATTGGAGTATCTAAGTAAGATACGAAGCACCAACACTAACCCATGTTGGCATTATTTTTATTTCTTATGCTCTATTTTTAAAAACAAAATAGGAAAGCAACACAAAAGAAAATTTTCATACTCCTAATTTTATTTTTAATTTTTAAATATTATTTTATTTTTAAAAAAATAAAAAAAATTTACTTTCAATATTTTTAAAAATAATAAATATATTTTTTACTGTCATTATTAGCATTATTTCTATTATTGTTATCACCATCATTACTATCTTATACGCTAACACTGCCTTCACCACACCATAGCCGTCATCATTATTGCATCCATCATATCATTGGTGCTCTCATCATCACCATTGTTATGGTAATTACCGTGAGTGCTTCGGATCAGAGCTATATCACAAGATATTTCAAATTCTCGAGTCATCAATATGATCACTGACCACCGTATGAGCTGAGGAGTCCATTTCGATACTGAGCTGAGATATCTCTGAGGTCTAATTTATGTATGAGCTGCTCAGCCGACTTATCTCTTCAACGTATGTGATAGTTGTCTATCCCGAATAGATAGAATTTGGTGTAATCATCTCCCTTAATCTCGTTGGAGTGATTAAGGGCTGAATTATCTCATTCAGTTTGGCATGTCCAACGGTCCGACAATCTCAGGATCGTACGATCTCACAGCTAACAAGTTAGCTGTCCGACATCCTTCTATATAAACAATCAGAGCCCTGAGAACCCAGGTAAGTCCAATCAAATCCCTCTCAGAGAACCTGTTACCGCTCTTTTGTTCTCTGCTTTTCTGATTTGAACATCGGAGGATCCTCGTCGAAGCCACAACCTCTGATTTGGGACTTATTTTGTAGGTCACTTCAGTGCTAGCATCCCTACACGAGGATCAGGTGTCCGTCATTCGATCTCGACTGATTTCAGCAGCAACAGATAGAGAAAGGGCTTACATTCGCATTTATGGCTCCAAGACGGATATCTTCCCGACTTTCCAATGCCGTTGCTTCTCGACAGACAGCCAACTAAGCTGACAATCAAGTTCAACCACTGGTGTCGGAAATTTTTTCATCGGTTCAATCGATCATCCCTCCACCGGTTCAATAGGTCCAACTGACGTCAGTCACGATCGATCAATTCGGTCAGCTCTTTCAGTAAGTCCAACATCTGACGATCGCAATCCAAACGGTCCAGACCTTTCTTGCGCCCTTTCAGATGGTGCGATAGCCTCCCCAGACTGTCCCTTCACCCCTACAGCGGTACATCATATAGTTCCCTCGGTGGTGCTGCCTGTGTCTTCCGTAGTGGCGCCCCCATAAAATCCTACTTTGACTGTGGCTCTGCAGCCACCACTTTAACCAGAGCTGCAGATGCCTCCTCGAAGTTCGGAGAGGAGGTTGACTCATCAAAGTCGCCTTAGGACACAGCAGCCAGCTAGACGGCGATCTCCAAGCCCACAGTCGGGCCATGACTCAACCTCCGAATGTCGATCTCCTTTACACTTTGAGGTTGGTACTGTCCGTGAAGTTGATTTTGAAAGACGATTTCAGGAGCTCGGCCAGTAGTTGAGCCAAAAAATAGAAAATCTCCTTAACAATAATGGCTCCTCGACGTTGCCTTACGAAAAGTATAATAGTCAGCTGCTCTTCGCCCCAAGTGCAAGAACTATTCCCCTTGCATTTCAAACCGCCTTAGCTGGAGGTCTAGGGACCACCGACCCCATCGATTATGTGGAGACTTTCAAGGTGACCATGCTCCTTCAAGGAGCAGCGGATGCAATCCTCTATCGAGCATTTCTTCCAACCTTTAAGGGGGCAGCTCGGCAGTGGGACTCGAGTTTAAGGCCGATGTCTATTCATTCATTTGAAGACTTATGTCGATTTTTCATCGGTCATTTTATCAGTAGTCGATGACAGCAAAAGCGGTCCGACTATCTCCTTACCATCAAGCAAAAAAAAGATGAGTCAATCTGCTCTTTTATGAATAGATTCAACATGGCGATTCTGGAGGTCCAAAATTTGGACTAGTCGACCGTGATGGCTGCAATGATGAGCGGTCTGCTGAAGAACGATTTGAAAAAGTTCTTAATTAAGACTTATCCTCGAAATCTCCCAGATATACTTGCCCGTGCGGAGAAGTATGCCCGCATGGAAGAGGCTTTTGCCGATGATGCTCCTGCTGATTCAGCCATGGCAGGATCCAATAAAGAGCATCATCTAAGGTGAGAGGAGAAAAGATGCCAGCACTCCCAGTCCCCACCCCCAAGGTGGAATAATGGAGGTCGAAATTGTCGATCCTGCAGTCCTCTGAGAAGGATTCGGCAACCATCACCTCCTGGACAGTATGATAACTACATGCCTCTGACTGTTCCTTGGAGAGAGATGTTGTTACGAGTGGAGCCTGAGTTACCGGAGCCTTGACTGATGAGAACAAGGTCGAAGCACCATCGAGATCCGAATAAATACTATTTTTACCATCACGACTGTGGTCACGATACTGAAGACTGCCACCAGCTTCGTGATGAGATCGAGAGGCTTGTCAGACAGGGGCGGCTGAATCATTTTGTCCGGAGAGTGGCTCCTCAATGTCGAGCTCCGAGAGTTCAGCAGCCACTCCCTTTGCCTCAGTAGTCTCTCCCTCTGCCTCAACCATAGCAAGTTCCAATGCGACAGGAATGGTAGCAGGTCGAAGGGCAAATGGTGGAAGAAAAATGACCCATTTGAAGGAAAATCCACATGATTAGTGGGGGGTCGTCTGGGTTAGGAATGTCTCTCTGCTTACAAAGCCATCTTCGATCGTCCTAGCATGTAGACTTTGAAAACTATTGTCTCAAGCTACCATCTGATGGTGAAGTTTCCAACTAAGCAAAGAGTGGGGTAGATCTGAGACAACAAAGTCATGGCTCATGAATGCTTTGTTGCCAAACTAAGAAGTGGAGAATCAATCGGACCCAGCAGAGATCCAACCCAAGCTCCCAATAAGCTTGGATGCTAGGGAGGACCTAATTAACGGATGCACCCAACCAACCGAGAACCTTTTAGATATCCCACTGAGGAAGTAGAATTCGAGTTGGATGGTGAAAATTGGCTCGCGACTAGATAAGGTAACCAAATGCCTGCTAATCAATCTTTTGTAGAAAAATGCAGATCTTTTCATCTGATCTACTATAGACATGTCCGGCATCGATTCTGAGGTGATATCCCATCACCTAAGGGTGGACCCAATCTGTCGACCAGTAAAGCAAAAGAAGCGGAGTTTTACCCTGGTTAAGCCAAAAGAGTTTCGAGCTAGTGATCTGGTGATGCGGCGAGCTGAAGCCTCATAGCCTACCAAGCAGGCACTAGAAGGAGGGCTATCGCCCAACTGAAGGTCCTTACCGGGTAGATGAAGTGGTATGCCTAGAAACTTATAAGCTAAAGTAGCTCGACGGGACTCCAATCTTCAAACCATGGAACTCGATGAACCTCAGCATATATTATCAATGATGTAACAATATTTTTTATGAAAATAAAATTTACAGAGCCATCAACTTACGATGGGCATCCGAGTCCTCCAAGAATTGCCTCTTTCTACTTTTGATCATAAACTATAACTACGATTGAATAATATGAGGGCTAACTTACCAGATCCTCAATAAGACCTCAGCAACTTTGAAGCGAGGCTAACTTACCTGATCCCTGCAGAGCCCGAATCACACAAGAAGCGGAGGAAGATCCTTAAGGAAACCTCTGGATGACTAACTAATCAGACCCTCAGAATGTCGTTGAGAGTGCAAGATGTCATAGGCACAAGCTCGCTACTGGTATACATTACCTCTCACGCGAAAGATGAGAAGTGCTAGATACCATAGGCACAAAATCACCGCAGGTATACAACGTCACTCGTGAGGGCTAACTTACCAGACCCTCGATAAAACTGTTGGAATTCAGGGTTTGGTGCATACATATATGTTTCAAAACTTTATTTTCTAAACATTATAGTAGAGAACAAGATTAAAACGCTTTTAATCTGAATTATGCATGCATGAAAATATAAAACCACATGGATCTATCTCATATACTAAAATTGATATATGCTAAAATTCAGATTGTGATTAAATCACATACCTGTTTCGCAATTCTTTTCTTCAAATCTGGATCTGGAAGAGAAGAGGTTCTCTCTTAGCCGCACAAGTATCCAACTTAAATGAGTATCCACTCGGGATCAGCTTGGAACAATCCTCTTCAATCTGAATTTTGTTTTCAAAAAATTTAGCCTGCTGAATCTGAACGAAGCTTGGATCGTGATCAATATTTGATCTTCTTCTTCTCCTCTTCTCTAGTCTTTCTCCTTGCTTTGTGCTGCTACAAAACACCAGCAACCAGCAAATAGGTGGGACACCCAACAGCTTGGGCATGATGGACTTGGGACGTCCCAAGTAAGGGGGCGTGTGGGACGACCAAGGGAGAAGGAGAAGGGAGAGGAAGAGAAGGCGTAGGGACTTCTTTTAGGCATGAGGGGTTGCTGGTTTTGATGTACTAGAGACCTTAGGGGAGGTCCCTTTAAATAGACACAAAGATTGAATCTTATTCAATCACATAATACAAGTCTTACTTGCATTGGGTTTTCTATTTACTTAAGTTATCCAACTTACTTTAGGAGATCCTTTAAGTGCCAACAATTGAAATCCTTACACCCATAATTAGACACTCCAAAATACACCCAAGAGACGTCCCACAGGAGAACTAAAGGCCCTCTAATCAATGGACACACCCAACTTAATCAAATCAAGGTGGCACCCAAGAATAACTATCAAGAAAATTAATTAGAGACTTGCACCCTTAATTTATATGATCCATAACCTTAGACACTCAACAATTGGAGGCTCATGAATCTTATTCATGTAAATTATTAGCAGGTAACTAAGTTAGAATTATCTTCTCAAATAAGTAATCTCAACAGAAAAAAAAATTAGGTCCAACCATATGTTAGCAAGATTACCATGAACCAAATCAGATTTCTCTAAATTCGATTGACACTTCATAAGCTCAATTACTAATTTCAGGCCTAAAACCTTTATTGTATGACCCCATAGGTTCAATTCTATCTGGTAGTGAGATATACAATGATCTCTATTAAAGTATCATTGAAACTCTTTTCAATGGGTCGGAATAATTTCACTCTAACTCAGCAAAGATTGTCGATCCAGAATAATCCTAGTGAGCTCTCACAATCCACCAGTGACACATAGCAGTATGTAAAGCAATCCAGTAGAATTGAAATAAACCTCTAGGTGTAGTTAACATGTGATTCAATCCCTCTATCGTGAGTTCCGACTAGATGGTAGGATATGGATAAATCGTCAAACTTCATCATTAGTCATATGATAGATTCGATTAGTTCGAGTCTAGTTGTGACTTCTATGAAAATTTTTTTTCATTAATCACAATACTATGGCCATAGACTTTTGGACTTAGCCTCTCAAATCTCATAGGACTACTCCTCTCTATCAAAATCGATAGATCCTATCTTGATACGTACCCTACTCCTACAGTGGACTAACTGTCACCAATATTTACTATAAAGACTCATTGAAATTCATATTTATATGTTAGTCAAACTCCAGCAGCCTCACTGTGAGTGGTAGTATAATTTCAAGTCAAAAAATCAGTCACACAACTACAGCATCAAAATAATCACTGACGATCAAATAGAAATCCAAGTGATCTCTCATATGGTCACGCTCAGTATTAGTTGTTCTCTAACAACTATCCACACTCATCGTCCTATATCTCTACACAGTAGACTAGAGTCTCATCTATCCCGAAAGAAACGACTTGTGCGCCATTCTATCTGAATCTATCATCATCCTCATGATGATCTTATGACTGAAAGTATTTAAGAATTAAATACATGTCTCTAATTCTCAACATCTTGAGAATATGTATCGAAACTAATTCCATAGATGATTCAATGACACATCACACTTGAATGAAAAAGAACTTGTCCTTTTATTGATCATATCAATATATTAAGTACAAAATTATGTCCTAAATTTATTACAATGTGTCAGTCATATTAGCTTCTAGAACATACATTTAACAATCTTTCACTTGGACTAAAGTCAATTGGCCACAAATCTAAGTCTCATCTTTTCAAGGTGGATTTTTATTTTCGGTTGGCTCAACTGCTTAGTCAACGGGTCTGCCACGTTGTCCGTGAAGTCTACTCTTCGTACCTTGATATATTTTTTTTTGAGATAGTCATGCATGATATGAAACCACCACTTGATGTGCTTAGATTTTTTATGAGACCTCAGCTCCTTAGCAAGTGCTACGGCTCCATTGTTATCGCAGTACAGCAGTATGGCATCCGATGTCATAACTCCAAGTTCTGCAACGAACTTCTTGAGCCAAAAGCCTTCTTTTGTAGCATCCAAAGTAGCGACATACTCAGCCTCCGTGATCGAATCCACTATGATGGGTTGCTTGAAACTCTTCCAGCTAACTGCGCCACTATTGCAAATAAACACGTATCCTGATGTAGACTTTTTATCATCAAGATTAGATATGAAATCTGAATCAGTATACCTCTCGACTCGCAACTCAGAGTCTTCTCCAAAGACTAAGAATAAATCTTTAGTCCTTCTCAAGTACTTAAGAATATTCTTCATAGCTATCCAGTACTCTTCGTCTGGATGCGACTGATATCTGCTCGTGACACTCACAGCAAGGACAATATTAGATCGAGTATATAACATAACGTACATAAAGCTCCCTATCACTGAGACATAAAGAATCCTACTCATACGCTGCACCTCCTTAGATGTGGTCTGACACATCGTCTTAGAGAGACTAATACCATGCCTAAGAGGTAAAAGTTCTCTTTTGGAGTTTTTCATGTTGAACCTCTTCATCATCTTCTCTATGTATAGTTTTTATGACAGACCAAGCATCCATTTAGGTCTATCCCTATAGACCTTTATTCCGAGAATATAGGATGCTTCCTCTAGGTCTTTTATGAAGAATTCTTTGAACAGCCATCTTTTGACCATGGTCAGCATGAGAACGTCATTTCCAATGAGGAGAATATCATCTATGTACAATACGAGAAAGGTGATCACACTCTCACTGACCCTCTTGTACACACAAGGTTCCTCTTCATTTTTGATGAAATCAAATGATTTGATTGCTTCATCAAAATATTGGTTTCAACTTCGAGAAGCTTGCTTTAATCCATATATGGACCTTTGTAGATTACAGACTTTGTGATGATCATTACCAAATGTGAAACTCATAGGCTACTCCATATAGATATTTTCTTCAAGATATCCATTCAGGAAAGTAGTTTTCACATCCATCTGTCAGATTTTATAATCATAGTAGGCTGTAACAGCAAGCAAAGTGCGGATAGATTTCAGTATGGCTACGAACGAGAAGATTTTCTGATAGTCAATGCCCTCGTGCTGACTATAATCTTTAGCCACAAGCCTAACTTTATAGGTCTCTATCTTACCATCGGCACCTATCTTCCTTTTGTAGATCAATTTATACCCAATAGGTACAATACCCTTAGGTGGATCCATTAAAATCTAGACTTGGTTCGAGTACATTGAGTCAATTTCTGACTTCATCGCATCTAACCATTTCTCGAAATCGATATCAAACATCACATCGTCAAAGGTATTAGGATCATCAGTATGATCGCTATCTCCCATAAAAAAATTTTTCTTTACTTCCTTCGTAAGTATACCCATGTATCTTTTTGAAGGTCGGGAGATTCTGCTAGATCTACAAGGTGGTAGAGAAACATCAACTACTGGCTCATGGACTACAGGTTCTTGAGGATCTATAGCTCTTGGCTCTTCAGAGACTTTCTCTTCGAGCTCTACTAATCTCCCACTGTCACTATCCTAGATAAACTATTTTTTCAAGAATATGACATTCTGACTCACAATTACATTGTGGTCTTATGAAAAATAGTAGTATCCCATGGATTCTTTTGGATACCCTATAAAGTGAGCTATAATAGATCTATCCTCCAACTTATTCGCCATCTGTCTCTTGACATAGACCGAACATCTTCAAGTCTTCAGATAACCCAGACTCAGCTTCTTACCAAATCATATCTCATACGGTGTGGTAGGAACGGACTTTGATGGAATCCTATTTGATAAGTGAATGGTAGTTAACAAGGCATGTCCTTAAAGAAATAAGGGTAGATCAGTGAAGCTCATCATGAATCTGACCATATCTAATAGATCCTGTTTCTCTTATTAGATATCTCATTGAGCTGAGGTGTTCCAGGAGGCATCGATAAGTGACATATTTTTGTACTTATTGTAGGTATTTTTGATAATTTATGATGCTAACATCTTCTCAAAAAATTTAATTTCATAAATAAATTAAATTTTTTATAAAAATAAATATTTTTTTAAAAAATATAAAATTAGAACATATTTATGAAAAATATATGTTGATTTAATTGAGCAATTTAAGTACTAAAATAATGAAAAAAATTTTAAAAATTTAATACATATTTTTTTTATTTTTCAGATGAAAATCAGAATGAAAATCAAGTAAAAATATTTTAAAAAATAATTTTTATTATCTTCGGTGAATGGTGGACCGATCGCTCGGTCCACGGATTCAAGGGTGTGATCCATAGAAAATATTATGCAGTCCATGGTGCGGTCTACGGGTGAGCGAAAGAAATTTGCACTGATCGACAGTTCAAATTTTATTTGAAGTGAGATTCGATAGCTGTGGTGGTTTTTGACTTTGAATAAAATTTTTGAGCACGATCCGACAGCCGAAACTTGATCCATCGCTCGATCCGACGGCTGGTAGTCATCTCAACTGTGTTAAGGAGATAAAAGGCACAATCCAACGGCCAGAAACTCATCAAGGGTGTGATCGAACGGCCAACATTATTTTTGATCATAAGAAGGACTTAAATAACATTTTTTGGAGTGATCTGGATGGTCCAATCAAGATCCGATGGCCAAAAATTAATCATAAGGATATTATACGAATTTTAAAGGTTTTAGGACTCCTTTTGCTGCCAAAATAAGGTGAAAATTTACCTATAAATAGGAGATCCGAAAATAAGTGTGGGAAGAAGAAAAATTCAGTAGAAAATAAAAAAAAATAAAAAAAATAGATAGATTTAGGGACCCAAGAGGAAGAGAAAGAGAAGTCGGTTCGCTCTACGGAGTACGAAAGAAGGAGAGATCATCAACCATTTTTCCGATGAAGCTGGACTAATCAACTTCAAATCTTTATTATAATTTTATTTTTATTTTATTTTATTAATTTTTTAAATTTTTTATATTTAAATTTTAATTCTAATTAATATAAAAATTATTTTTCTGCATTTTAAATTCATGTCTTTTTTTTATTGCAAGTAGATGCTAGGATCTAGTTAGTAGATCTTAGTATCAATTTATTTTATATATTTTAAATTTTTATTATTTATTTTTTATTGAAAGTAGAAGCTAGGATCTAAACAGTAGATCTTAGTACCAGATTTATCTTTTACACTTTTAATTCTTATTTTCTGACTTAAATTGCTTTCTTCGAAATTTTATTTTTTTTTCTAAAATCAAAGATTTCAAATCAAAATCTTACCTTCTCTATGGAATCAACCCAACTCGTTACTTTCTATATATTTTTTTATTTTTATTGAAGTCAGAATTATATTGATAATCACGGTGTCCTAACGACAATATCGCGATCATATCAAGTTTTGGCACTGTTATCAAAGATCATATCAATTTTTGATATTGTTACTGGAGAAGACACTAATTTTAATATTTAATTTTTTTATTTTATTATAAATATAGCTTATTTAATTTTTTTAATTTTTTATTTTTTTATAAAAAAATAAAAAAAAAGAGATAGAAAGCTTCTAATTTTGCTTGGTAAGATCAATCCTAACCCTAATCCTAACTATTTTTTTAGTATTAATTACTATTTTTTTCAAATTAACCTAAAATTTACCCATATAAATTTAATAAAAATTGCATGACAAGAGTAGAAACTTAATTGTTAGAAGCATTCATCATCTTAGATTTTCTTTTGGTGATCGCTGGAGACAAGGTAAGCTTTCAAGTTTGATTAATTTCATACATATAATTTAGTTGCATAGAACTCCTTGTTTGAAATTAGTTGTGTATATTCATCTTAAATCAATTTAAGGACAACACCCATAACAGGATAAGATGGAGATTTCATCACCCTTTCTTAGTCCAAAAACAACCAACCAGCATCCTGTATTAGCTCTAACCTAATTAAAAATCAAGTAGACATTGGCCCCTAGGATAAATTGAGTTTAGTTTGAGTATTGTGGTGAAATTAAGTGCAAAGTAAGTTTGGAGAAATCATCCTAATTTTTCTTGGAGATCCCAACAAGGCTTAGACCGAAATTTTTTCGATGCAAAACTTTTAGAATAGGCCCCAATACCAAAATTATATTTATAATAGAGGTCAGCTTAGTCAGCTTACCCAGCCATCCTATTACAATCAGCCATCATACTCACCTCCTCAACAGACCAATCTAGCCGATGATAGATTCAACCAACTTCAACAAATGATTATGACCCAACAGCAATCCCTCGCCAGGCTAGAAGTATAAATAGATCAATTAGCTGAGTCTACCATGAGGAGAGAACTAGATCAATTATTGAGCCAACTAATACCAAATCCTCGGAATGACCCATCCACCCACCAACCACCTGGATCTAGTCATCAATCTAATGTCCCACTTAAGAATCCTCAATTAGAAAATGATAAAGTAATCTCTGAGCTTAAAAATAGTAGGATTCTTAAGGATCTTTATCAAGATCAGGTGAGTAAGACTAGTACTGATACTAGCCAAAATGAAAACATGAAAGAAGATGCTAGTACTGAAACTAACCCAATAGAAGAATCTGAGCCCAGAACTGATACTGATCTGAGTGAAAAAGATAAAGAATCTTTAGCCATAGAAGTCGGTTCTTCCACTCTAGAATTATCACCTCTTTCAAAACTGAAATCATCTTTAGTCACATCCAAATATCCATGTTTAGAATCAAGTGATACCCTTTCAGTATCCATTGCATCAAACTCAACTTCTAACCTAAAAACTCAATTTATGAGCATTTTAGAAGATCAAATAGGAGAAATTCTCAATAAATAAGGATCTGTGAATGGGTTTGTGAATTATCTTACTATAATTAAGAACGAAGATGTAAAATACTTTTTGAAGATTGATAATATAATATTAAAATTTATTATAGGCAATCTTTCTGAGATTGATAATCTAAAACTATTAAAATTTGGCAATCCAATATTTGATATGGGATAGGTAAGAGAATCAGCATGGTCTGATCGAAGACGGTAAACTTAGCACTTTTTAGGAGGCAACTCAGTTTTAATTTTTACTTTTTAATATCTTTTGTATTATATTTAGGTTAATCGAGTCTTACTTAGTATCTTTTGTAGGCATTTGAAGATAATATTGGCTAAGTTGGAGGGAGAATCAATTTAAAAAAAATATATGTAGATCAGGTGATATCTCTCCTTTTCTTTCTCTTTGCATACATCCTTCATTTTTTTTACTCTATTTAGGACAATGTCGATTAAGTTGGGGAGAAGAATAATAAAAAAAAATTTTTAAGTCCTGAAGTAAGTTAGTATTTAACATTTAAGCATCTAATTATACTTAAGAATCAAGTTAAACCAAATATTTTTAAAAAAAAATTGATATACAGACTAGAGAGTTAGTGAGATATTAAGGGATCAAGTATTAAGAAAACTTAATAAAAAATTAAGTTTAGAACTTAAACTATTTTCTTTGAGTATTTCTAAATTTTTCTACTAGCATCAAAGAAGAGTTAGTTCGTATGGGCTTGTGTAGGGTAACTATACGTTTCTTCATATTTAAAAAAGAGAGAGAGAGAGAGAGAGTTTTTAAGTACTTCATACTGAGTAACCGGACCTCTTTGCCTAAGCAAGTATTGAGTTTCGCATCAAAAGATATGAAGGGTAAAGAAGCTTTGTTGTAAAGCTAGTTTTAGCTCGTAGCCTGTTTGATTCGAGCAAATAGGTCTGAGGGGTATTCTATATCTAATGCCCTAAAGTCATTTGGTTTGAGAGTTATTGGCTGAAAACTCACTACATAGGTCAAACAGAAAGCTTAAGGAGTTAAAATACTCAATAACGGTACAATGTTAAAAAAAAAGAGAAAAAAAAAATTTAATAAATGAAGGATGGAAGTAACAATATACTTATCCATATGAGGGTTAATGATTTGAAGATAAAGGTAGAAATAATTTAGAAAAAGTTCAGAATATATTTAATACTTTTAGCTTAACTCTCATATTGATTAGTATTAATACTTTAATGATATACCTCACTCACGTTCTACTGAATATCAGTGGTATTTTTGAAAATACTTGATGAAATTTAAAACTTTAAGTTAAACGGTACTTAATTCTAAATTTTTTCTTTACTCGAGGACGAGCAAAATTCAAGTTGGGAGATGTGATAAGTGGCATATTTTTGTACTTATTATAGATATTTTTGATAATTTATGGTGCTAACATCTTCTCAAAAAATATAATTTCATAAATAAATTAAATTTTTTAGCAAAAATAAATAATTTTAAAAAAAATATAAAATTAGAGCATATTTATGAAAAATAGATATTGATTTAATTGAGAATTTAAGCACTAAAATAATGAAAATTTTAAAAAAAAATTAATGCATATTTTTTTTTTATTTTTCAGGCAAAAATTAGAGTAAAAATCAAATAAAAATATCCTAAAAAATAATTTTTATTGTCTTCGATGCATGGTGGATCGATCACTTGGTTCACAGATTCAAGGACGCAATCCACAGGAAATGTTATGCGGTCCACGGCATAGTCTATGGGCGAGTGAAAGAAATTTACACTAATCAATGATCCATATCTCATCTGAAGCAAGATCCGATGGTTGTGGTGGTTCTCAACTTTGAATAGGATTTCTGGATGCGATCCGACGGTCGAAACTCGATCCATCGCTTGATCCGACGGCTGGTATTCATTCCGACTGTGTTAAGGAGATAAAAGGTGCAATCCAACAGCCAGAAACTCATCAGGGGTACGATCAGATGGCCAGCATTGTTTTTGATCATAAGGACTTAAATAACATTTTTTGGAGCGATCTAGATGGTCCAAACAAGATCCGACGGTCAAAAATTAATCATAAGGGTATTATACGAATTCTAAGGGTTTTAGGACTCCTTTTGCTATCAAAAAAAGATGAAAAATTTATCTATAAATAAGAGATCCGAAAAAAAGTGTGGAGAGAAAAAAAATTTAGTAGAAAGTTAAGAAAAAAATAGAAAAAAAAAATTAGATAGGTTTAGGGACCTAAAGGGAAGAAGAAGAGAAGTCAGTTTGCTCTACGGAGTACGAAGGAAGAAG
Organism: Elaeis guineensis; assembly: GCF_000442705.2. Lineage (NCBI taxonomy): Eukaryota > Viridiplantae > Streptophyta > Magnoliopsida > Arecales > Arecaceae > Elaeis > Elaeis guineensis. The sequence goes on from NC_025993.2 coordinate 110,599,367, forward strand.
GAGAGGTCATCAACCATCTTTCCGATGAGGCTGGACTGATCAACTTCAGATCTTTATTATAATTTTATTTTTATTTTATTTTATTATTTTTATTTAAATTTTTTTCTACTTAAATTTTAATTTTAATTAATGTAAAATTTATTTTCTTGCACTTTAAATTTTTGTCTTATTTTTTTTTGCAAGTAGATGCTAGGATCTAGTTAGTAGATCTTAGTATCAATTTATTTTATACTCTTTAAATTTTTATTATTTATTTTATTATAAGTAGAAGTTAGGATCTAAATAGTAGATCTTAGTATCGAATTTATTTTTTACATTTTTAATTTCTATTTTTTGACTTAAATTACTTTCTTCGAAATTTTATTTTTTTTCTAAAATGAAAGATTTCAAATCAAAATCCTACCTTCTCTGTGGATTCGACCCGACTTATTACTTTCTACGTATTTTTAAATTTTTATTGAAGTCAGAATTAGATTAATAATCACGATGTCCTAACGACCATATCGCGATCATATCAGGCATCCATTAAGAGATTATGCTGTTGTCTTTAAAATATTTTAAAAATTTTTGACTAAGGTATTCACCTCCTCGATCAGATTGAAGAATCTTAATAAATTTGTCTGTCTACTTTTCTACTTCATGCCTGAATTCTTTGAACTTTTCAAAGGCCTTAGACTTGTGTTTCATGAGATACACATATCCGTACCTAGACAGATCATTGGTAAAGGTAATGAAGTAGGTATAACCATCTCTGACCTGCACATCAAATGGCCCACACATATCGGTGTGTATCAGAGCAAGTAGCTCTGTGGCCCTTTTCCATGTCCTACAAAGGGTAACTTGACTATTTTTCCTCGAAGACAAGATTTACAAGCCGGATATGACTCTAGGTTAAGAGAGTCAAGGGTCCCATCCTTTTTCAGTTTGTTTATCCTGTCCTCTCCAATATGACCTAGTCTATGGTGCCATAAGTACTTCTGGTTAATCTCATCTTTGGGTCTCTTTTAACTTACGGCACTCACTATTTGCTCGTTTAGGTTCGCATTCGCATCAGCATGCAAGTGATAAAAACTGTCAATTAAAAGACCTCGTGCAACCAATTTATTTTATAAATAAATAAAATATAAATTTTTATTGAAACTAATTTCAAAACCTTCCTGTACTAGCACATATATGAAAATCAAATTTTGATTAGCTACAGGGACATAATAATAGTTTTTCAAATCTAATCTAACACCAGACGGTAATCGAAGATGGTAAGTGCCAACAGTCTTTACAGTAATCTTTGCTCCATTGTCGATCCGAAGGATCATGTCACCTTCCCTCAACCTTATTTTCTATCAGACTCTGTATTGAGGTACATATATGAGCACTCAAGCCAGAGTCTAATATCCAACTAGAAGTAGAAGAAACCATAAGGTTAGATTCTATTACGAGCATACCTTCAAAAGGTTTATCACCTTTTTTGATCTTTAGGCTCTCCAGGTATTTTAGATAGTTCTTCATCCAGTGGTCTTTAGCATGATAGTGGAAATACTTTTTCTTTGCCTCAGCTGTCTTTGGACCATCCTTCTTCAGCTTGTTCTCTTTCTTCTGCTCCTTCATGGATTTAACCTTTTTCTTTTCAGTAGACTTTATCTTGAAAGAAAAAGTCCGCTCCACAATGAGAATAGTGCCCCTTGAACTCTTCAAGGTATCCTTCGTAGTGACCAACATATTGACGAGTCCGAAAATAGTGCTGTCAAGTTTGTTTATATAAAAATTCATAATGAATTGACTATATGAACTAGTAAGAGATTGAAAGATCAGATCCATCTGTAATTTCTTTTGCATATCCAGTCTGAGCTTCCTAAGATCCTCAATATTCTTGATCACTGTCATACAGTGCTCATGGACAGACTATCCTTCACGCATCTTCAGATTGAAGAGTCTTTTGGATACTTCGAAGCACACAGTATGGCTCTACTCACCATATAACTCTTGTAGGTGAGTGATCATAGTCCGGGCAGTGGGCATATGCTCGTGCTGGCTTTACAACTCGTTTGACATGGACGCCAGTATATAGCACTTGACCCGACTGTCTTCATCCATCCACTTCTCAAAAGTAGCTCTTTGCTTAGTAGTAGGATAGTTTGGTAGCACAACGGAATCCTGATCGAAAACATGGTTAACTTTTCTGAGGTCAAGACAATCCTGAGGTTTCTAAGTCAGTCTTTAAAATTATTACCGATCAAATGATTGATTTCTAAGATACGAGCTAGAGGGTTTGAGACTGACATGATAGTTTAATCGTGAGAGTAGAGATTCAAGTTAGACTTTTGTACTTAATATATATATTTACTTCTAGGAACTTTAAGATGCAAATAATGACTCCCACTAATTTATCAGATCTCTTCACTGTTCAAAAAAGAAACAAAAACTCTAATGCGATAAAAGATTTCTAGTAGGTGCTGCGATCCCACCGATAACATGTACCTCACCTAACAGTTATTGGTAACATGCACATCGATGCATAGGCAGTTTTTTGTCTAGATACTACTCTAAGCATGTTGCAGCGACTTGATCTCTAAGTTATGAGGGCTCATTTAACAATTATTGTCTATACTTTTTAGTTAAGTCTGATCCACCGTTCACAAGCAGATGCAAGACTATCATTGAATTCCTCACCTAACAGTTATTGGGCCTAACCTCATCCTTATACTAGAGCAACTCTTTGCTAATAGAGTGGTTGCGTATTTTCGATGCAACTGAACCACCGACCAACCGAGAACAATCAATGTCGATAGCACGTCCGCATATCTACATCGGTGGAAGACTTATAGACTTAATATTTATGGAGAGGTTTAGGTTTAGGTCTCATCTAATCAGTCATCATATAATCGATCTAATTGATATGGGCTAAATCAAACTACTAAGCAACCTAATTCAAGACCCAATCTTTCAAATTGACTAGATAAGTGAAGATCAGTGGAGGTCCCCTCGTTGCATCCCTTAGATACCAATAAATTGACCAGATCGGCTAACGGAATCAATTAAATAACTACGCTCATTAACTTGCCTTAGATATCAATAAGTCGATTGGTCAGAATTGGTTAGCTCAAGCGAATCATGCTCAAACCAATGGGCTAAATTAGATCTTTAGGTTAATTAATTTTATATATAGGATTTAATTGATTTGATCAACAATAATTGTATGATCATTAACTTAATTGATCTGATCCTAATTAATACTTGACTTGATTTGACTAATTACTTAATCGAATTAGACCCATATGACTCAAATCAAAAATCTTAAGATGCAATCTTATTACATGACCTAATTAATGATTTTTTCATAACCAAAATTCTCATGCACAAACACAAATTTTAGATTTTAAAATCATATTTCATATTTAATTTTTTTACATAAAAATAAATTTTAAAATATAAAAATAATTTTTAGATTTTAACATACAAACATATATCATATATATACATATAAAATTAGATCAAAATAAAATTTTAAATCTGAGCATGATATCATATATCTCATATACCAATTATAGATCAGATTAAAAATAAATTTATGATCTAAATATATAAATATATATCATATATATGAATCAAAATTTAGATCATATAAAAATTTTAGATTTTATGCATGCATCTATGTATCACATAAATGTGAACTAGAATTCTTTCTAGATCAAAATTCAGATCTATGCATGTAATAATATATCAACTATATATTCTAAAATTAAATCTAAAATCAAATTTCAGATTAGAAGATTCATCTATACATCTTATGTATCAAAGAAAAATCTAATTTTAAAATCTTTTCAAAAATATGTATATCAAAATTCAACATATGAAAACCCATGGCTCTGATACCACTATTGGAATTCAGAATTTGGTGCATGCATATTTATTTCAAAATTTTATTTTCTAAACACTACAGTGGAGAATAAAATTAAAATACTTTTAATCTAAATTATGCATACATGAAAATATAAAATCACATGGATCTATCTCGTATGCTGAAATTGATATATGCTAAAATTTAGATTGTGATCAAATTACATACCTGTTTCACGATCTTTTTCTTCAAATCTGGATCTGAAAGAGAAGAGGTTCTCTCTTAACCACATAAGTATCCGATCTCTACGAGTATCCACTCAAAATCAGCCTAGAATAGCTCTTTTCAATTTGAATTTTTTTCTCCAAAAATTCAGCCTGTATAATCTGAACGAAGCTTGTATCACGATCAATACTTGATCTCTTTCTTTGATCTTCTTCTTCTCCTCTTCTCTAGTCTTTCTCCTTGCTTTGTGCTGCTACAAAACACCAGCAACCAACAAATAGGTAGGACGCCCAACAGCTTGGGCGTGATGGACTTGGGACATCCCAAGTAAGGGGGCATGTGGGACGCCCAAGGGAGAAGGAGAAGGGAGAGGAAGAGAGGGCGTGGGGACTTCTTCTAGGCATGAAAGGCTGTTGATTTTGATGCACTAGGGATCTTAGGGGAGGTCTCTTTAAATAGGTACAAGGATTAAATCCTATTCAATCACACAATACAAGTCCTACTTGCATTGGGTTTTCTATTTACTTAAGTTATCCAACTTATTTTAGGAGACTCTTTAGGCACCAACATTTAGAGCCCTTGAATTTATAATAAGATACCCTAAAACACATCGAAGAGATGCCCTATAGGAGAACTAAAGGCTCTCTAATCAATGGACACGTCCAACTTGATCAAATCAAGGTGGCATCCAAGAATAACTATCAAAAAAATTAATTAGGAACTTGCATCCTTAATTTATATGATCCATAACCTTAGACACCCAATAATTGGAGTCTCATGAATCTTATTCATGTAGGTTATTAGCAGGTAATTAAGTTAGAATTATCTTATCAAATAAATAATTCCAATGAAAAAAAGAATCGGGTCTAACCATGTGCTAGCAAGGTTATCATGAACCCAATCGTATTTCTCTAAACCCAATTGACACTTCATAAGCTTAATTATTAATTCTAGACCTAATTCTTTTGTTGTGTGATTCTATAGGTTCAATTCTATTTAGTAGTAAGATATACAATGATCTCTATCAAAATATTATTGAAATTTTTTTGAATGGATCGGAACAATTTCACTCTAACTCAGCAAAGATTGTCGATTCAGAACAACCCTAGTGAGTTCTCACAATCCACCAGTGATATCTAGCAGTATGTAGTGGCAACTCAGTAGAACTGAAATGACCTCTAAGTATAGTTAATGTGTGATTCAACCTCTCTATCATGAGTCCCGACTAGATGGCAGGTCATGAATAAATCGTCAAACCTCATCATCAGTCATATAATAGATTCGATTAGCTCAAGTCCAATTGTGACTTCTATGGAAACTCTTTTCCATCAATCACACTACTGTAGCTACAGACTCTTGAACTTAGCCTCTCAAATCTCATAGGACTACTCTCTATCAAGATCGATAAATTCTATCTTGATGCGCACTCCACTCCTACAGTGGACCAACTGTCACCAACATCCACTACAAGAGCTCATTGAGATCCATGTTTATGTATTAGTTAAACTCCAGCTGCCTCACTGGAGTAGCAGTATCATCTCAAGTCAAAGGATCAGTCACATAACTACAACATCGAATAACGATCAAATAAAAATTCAAGTGATCTCTCGTATGGTCATGCTCAGTACTAGTTGTTCTCTAACAACTATCCACACTCGTCGTCCTATATCTCTACACAGTAGACTAGAGACTCATCTATCCTGAAAAAAATAATTTGTGTGTCAGTTTATTCAGATCTATCATCATCCTCATGATAATTCTATGATCGAAAGTATTTAGGAATGAAATACATATCTCTAATTCTCAATATCTTAAGAATATATACCGAAACTATTTCTATGGATGATTCAAGGACACACCACACTTGAATAAAAAAGAACTTACTCTTTTATTGATCATATCAATATATTAAGAATAAAATTATGTCCTACATTTATTATAATATGTCAGTCATATTGATTTCTTGGACATACATCTAATAAAAACCTCGATGACTCCGAGGCAAGGCTAACTTACCTAACTCCTACAGAGCCTGAGTCGCATGAGAAGCGAAGAGAGACTCTTGAGAAAATCTTTAGAGGTCTAACTAATCAGACCCTCAGAATATCATCGAAAGTGCAAGATGTCATAGGCATAAGCTTGTCAATGGCATACATTGCCTCTCGCATGAAGAAAAAAATTCTAGATACTGTAAACACAAGATCGTTGCAGGCACACAACGTCACTCGTGAGGACTAACTTATCATACCCTCAAAAAGTCCTCGATGACTTCGAGGTGAGGCTAACTTATCAGACCCCTATAGAGTCTAAGTCATACAAGAAGTAGAGGGAGACCCTTAAGGAAACCTCCAGAGGGCTAACTAATCAGATCCTCAGAATGTCTTCGAGAGTGCAAGATAACGTTGGCATAAGCTCGCTGCTGGCATACATTACCTCTCACACGAAGATGAGAAGTGCTGGATGCCGTAGGTACGAGATCACCGCAGGCACACAACACTACTCGTGAGGGCTAACTTACCAGATCCTCGAGAAGACCTCGGTGACTTTGAGATGGGGCTAACTTATCAGACCCCTGTAGAGTCCGAGTCACACCAGAAGCGAAGGGAGACCCTTGAAAAAATTTCTAGAGGATTAACTAATCAGACCCTCAGAATGCCATCAAGAGTGCAAGATGCTGTAGGCACAAGCTCACTACTGGCATACATTGCCTCTCGCGCAAAGACGAGAAGTGCTAGATGCCGTAGGCACAAGATCATCATAGGCACATAATACCACTCGTGAGGGCTAACTTACTAGATCTTCGAAAAGACCTCGATGACTTCAAGATGGGATTAACTTATCAGATCCCTGCAGAAGTCGAGTCACACAAGAAGCGAAAAGAGATCATTGTGGAAACTTCTAGAGGGCTAACTAATCAGACCCTTAGAATACCACTGAGAGTGCAAGATGTCATAGGCATAAGCTCACCACTAGCATACATTGCCTCTCGTGTGAAGACGAGAAGTGTTAGATGCCGTAGGCACAAGATCATCGTAGACACACAATGCCACTCGTGAGGGCTAACTTATCAGACCTTCGAGAAGATCTCGATGACTCTGAGGTGGGGCTAACTTACCAGACCCCGACAGAGTCTGAGTCACATGAGAAACGGAGGAAGACCCTTGAGGGAACCTCCAGAAAGCTAACTAATCAGACCCTCAGAATGCCATCGATAGTACAAGATGCCGTAGGCACAAGCTCACCGCTGGCACACATTGCCTCTCACACGAAGATGAAAAGTGCTAGATGCTGTAGGCACATGATTATCGCAGGCACACAACACCACTCATGAGGGATAATTGATCAGACCCTCAGAATGCCACTTTCGAAGGAATGTGTGCAGACGTACTCCAATTCCTCCTATGCGGATGCAATTCGAATTTCAGTCTTTTCAAAATCTGTACGACAGGTATGGAATTTCGCTCCAGATCAGAATGAGAATTATAATCTCTATTACACTTACAATTCTAACCACGACTAGAGCCAGCTCAGATTTTTGTCCTAACTTTAGCTCAGCTCATGCCTTGCTTGAAGCACAACGCAAGCTAAGTATTCGTCTGGGCTATTACTCTAATCAAGTTTTGTAGTTACAGCCAGGGATCGAGCACATATCAAAGACTTTGATTCACATATTTGAAAGCATAATTTTTATTCATCAAAAGAAGAAGAATACATCTGTTCCTATGGAGATTCTATTATAAGACCAGAGGTCTTAGATTATAGAGAAAAAAAGAAGATGAGGGTGTAAATCACTCCTCAAGGAGAGTGCCAGGGCGAACATCCGTGGGATGGCATCATGACCAATCACACTACTCTGATGCAAGTACAATCTAGAAAGTCAGCATATAAAATATTGTGAAGTGCTCGTGGGCACACATCTCCATGGCATCATGACCAATCTCCGATGTGATCGGCAATAAATGATACTATCTAATTTGCGGCAATGTTAGCCTCTCGATAGATGTAATGCACAGCCTTTGCAGAAAAATGGCTAAGGAACTCCTAAATATCATGGAGCAGTGGGTAAGCTCCCATCCACTTCGTATCGTCTCGTATGCAGCCAATGACTATAGTAGAGTTGCCCCCCATGAAAATGCTCTCCATATGTAGCTCCCGTCGTGTGCAAGAGATGCCCACCCAGGCTGCCTAGAGCTCTGCTCCTGGGACCAATGGATCGAATAGGTGTGAGCCTCTAGCAGTCAGGAGTCTATCATCCGGGCTCCAGATGACGTAGTCTGCACCACCTTCGCTATTCCTGACATTGCCGTCGAAGTTGATCTCAACAAACCTCAAGGGGGGAGGCTCCCAAGCAATAAAAAGAATCCTTTAGGTTGCTGCAAGTGCAGTAGGGGAGCTCCAGAGGCTCGGGGTGGCAAAGGACTATCCAGTAGTGTCAAATCAAAAATACTCCTCAGCAAGATAACAGGCTCTCTCCAACACCCGATGCATAGGCACTACCTTGGCATCGAAAACTAAGGTATTCCTAGTTAACCATATTTGATAAGCAATATACACCATCCTGTCACTGACGGTCTAACCCTCTATTGTACATCGATGGATCATGTCCAAAAATAAGGAAAGTCAGGAATCAATCATAGCTCCCCAGGGTTGGGCTCCTACCACCTCTCAGATCAAGTATGCCCGCAGATAAGGAAGCAAGGCATGCTCAGTCGTCTCATCCTCTAAACCACAGATCGGATAGGCAATCTGAGCTCCATGCCTTTGTCTTTGAGAAGTGCCAACATCGGAAGCCAATTCCAAGCAATCTTCCAAAGGAAGAGTCTAACCCTAGGATGCACCGCCACCCGTCAGATTCAAGCAGCATCGATCTTCCGCTATAAAGCAGACGTGCACAATGCAATAAGATCTCTGGTAGGGATGTTGAAGTAGCATGACCAGTCCCACACCCTCAAATTATGACTCTGATATAGGGGGATGGGTATAGCAAGGATCCTATTATCAAGCTAGCCACCAAAGAGATGATTGATATCGGGCAGATGGATGTAAAGATACCTTTTCTGAATGGAGAGCTGATCGAAGAGATGTATATGATACAACCTGAGGGGTTTACATCCATAGATGAGTCCAAGGTGTGCAAGCTTCAGAGATCCATTTATGGATTGAAGCAAGCTTCTCGGAGTTGGAACATGTATTTTGATAAGGTGATCAAAATGTATGGCTTCGTTAAGAATGAAAAAGAGTCCTGCATCTATAAATGGACAAATGGTGCAGTTGTGGTATTCCTTGTCCTATACATGGGTGACATTCTCTTAATCGAAAATGACATCTCCGCACTACAGGGAATAAAAGTTTGGTTGTCATCGCAGTTCTTCAAGAAGGACTTGGGTGAAGCATCCTACATCTTAGGGATGAAGATCTATAGTGTAGATCTAAAAGGATGCTTGGGTTATCCCAGTCCACGTACATAGATGCTGTGCTGAAGAGGTTCAGCATGAAGAATTCCAAGAAGGACTATCTACTGATAGGCTATGAAATTTTTCTCTCTAAGAAGGATTATTCGATAACTCCTGAAGAGAGAGACCGTATGAGTAGAGTTTCATATGCTTTGACCGTGGGATCTATCATGTACGTCATGACATGTACAAGATCAGATGTGACATACTCACTTAGAGTAGTGAGTAGATACCAATCTGATTTTGAAAAAAATCACTGGAAAGTAGTTAAAGCCATCCTTAAGTATTTAAAAAATACTAAGGATCAATAGTTGGTTTATGGCGAGTTAGATCTGAAACTTTTGAGATTCACAGACTCCAGCTTTCAATATGACTATGATGACAGCAGAAGCATGTCGGGTTATATCTTTATTCTGAATGGTGGAGCCATCTGCTAGAAGAGTTCCAAATAGCATATTATGGCAGACTCTATTTGTGAGGTGGAGTACATCGCAGCATCGAATGCTGCGAAGGAAGCTGTGTGGCTGAAAAAATTCATCACCGAGCTCGGAGTAGCACCCTCCGTCGATAGTCCGATCCTGCTCTACTGCGACAGCACTGGTGCCATTGCTCAGACGAAAGAACCCAAAGCACACCAACGGACGAAGCATATTTTATGTCGCTTCCACCTGATCTGGAAGATCATGGATCGAGATGACGTCGACCTTCAGAAGATCGACGGAAAGGAGAATCTGACTGACCCCTTTACTAAAGCCCTGGCGATAAAGGAGTTCGACAACCACAAGTCAAAGATGGGTATTAGATACTGTGCCGAGTGGCTTTAGGACAAGTGAAAGTTGTTGAAAAATATGTCTCAAAAGTCAATCATCAATCTGTTGACGGTTGAGTAACCTTGTATTATAATTGATTTGTTAATAAATAAAATATATTTTTGATATTTTCATCACAAGTTTTCATCTTCTAATGAACTCCGTTGTTGTGATGAAGTCTTTAGGACTATTTTTACATACATTAGATGTAGTATAAAAATATGTTGATATGATCAATATGTAGTTCTTGCTCTTTATATTTTAATTTTTGATTTAATGCCATGTAATAATCATGTAATAGGATCTTAGATCTAGGAATTTTCAGATTTTATAAGATAAATTTTAATTTATTTTAGTCTTCTGCTGCCTAATCTTGAAAAAATTTTAAGATCTAACTCTAAAATCCTAGATCTGATTTCTTCACGCCCAACAGCTTGGACGTGATGGACTTGGGACGTCCCAAGTAAGGAGGCATGTGGGACGACCAAGGGAAAAGGAGAAGGGAGAGAGAGAAGGCATAGGGACTTCTTCTAGGCATGAGGGGTTGCTGGTTTTGATGTACTAGAGACCTTAGGGGAGGTCTCTTTAAATAGGCACAAAGATTGAATCTTATTCAATCACATAATATATGTCTTACTTGCATTGGGTTTCCTATTTACTTAAGTTATCCAACTTACTTTAGGAGATCCTTTAGATGCCAACAATTGAAGCCCTTGCATCCATATTAGATACCCCAAAATACACCCAAGAAATGTCCCACAGGAGAACTAAAGGCTCTCTAATCAATGGATATATCCAACTTAATCAAATCAAGGTGGCACCCAAAAATAACTATCAAAAAAATTAATTAGGGACTTGCACTCTTAATTTATATGATCTATAACCTTAGACACCCAATAATTGAAGTCTCATGAATCTTATTCATGTAGATTATTAGTAGGTAACTAAGTTAGAATTATTTTATCAAGTAAGTAATTCCAACAGAAAAAAAAAATTGGGTCCAACCATATGTTAGCAAGATTACTATGAACCCAATCAGGTTTTTCTAAATCCGATTGATACTTCATAAGCTCATTTACTAATTTCAAGCCTAATTTTTTTGTTGTGTGACCCCATAGGTTCCATTTTATATGATAGTGAGATATACAATGATCTCTATTAAAATATCATTGAAATCTTTCAGAATAATTTCACTCTAACTCAGCAAAGATTGTCGATCCAGAATAATTCTAGTGAGCTCTCACAATCCACCAATGACACCTAGCAGTATGTAATAGCAACACAGTAGAATTGAAATGAACCTCTAGGTATAGTTAACATGTGATTCAGTCCTTCTATCATGAGTTCCGACTAGATGGCAAGTTATGGATAAATTGTCAAACCTCATCATCAATCATATAATAGATTTGATTAGCTTAAGTCCAGTTGTGACTTATATGAAAACTCTTTTCCATCAATCACACTACTGTGGTCATAGACTTTTTGACTTAGCCTCTCAAATCCCATAGGACTACTCCTCTCTATCAAGATCGATAGATCCTATCTTGATGCATATTCCACTCCTACAGTGGATCAACTATCGTCAACATCTACTACAAGAGCTCATTAAAATCTATATTTATGTGTCAGTCAAACTCCAGTAGCTTCACTGTGAGTAGCAGTACCATTTCAAGTCAAAAGATCAGTCACACAACTACAGCATCAAAATAATTACTGACGATCGAATAGAAATCCAAGTGATCTCTCGTATGGTCACGCTTAGTATTAGTTGTTCTCTAACAACTATCTACACTCATCTCCTTATGTCTCTACACAGTAGACTAAAGACTCATCTATCCCGAAGGAAGCGACTTGTGCGTCAGTCTATCTGAATCTATCATCGTCCTCATGATGATCCTATGATTGGAAGTTTTTAGAAATTAAATACATATCTCTAATTCTCGACACCTTGAGAATATGTATCGAAACTAATTTTATGGACGATTCAAGGACATATCACACTTGAATGAAAAAGAACTTGCCATTTTATTGATCATATCAATATATTAAGTATAAAATTGTATCCTAAATTTATTACAATGTGTCAGACATATTAGCTTCTAGAACATACATCTAACAATCTTTCACTTGGACTAAAATCAATTGACCACAAATCTAAGTCCCATCTTCTCAAGGTGGACTTTCATTTTCGGTTGGCTCAACTGCTTAGTTAATGGGTCTGCCACATTATCCGTGGAGTCTACTCTTTGCACCTCGACATATTTTTTTTCGAGATAATCGTGCATGATATGAAACCGCCACTTGATGTACTTAGATTTTTGATGAGACCTCAGCTTTTTAGCAAGTGCTATGGCTTCATTGTTGTCGTAGTACAGCGGTATGGCATCTGATGTCATAACTTCAAGTTCCATAACGAACTTTTTGAACCAGAAGCCTTCTTTTGTAGCATCCGAAGCAGCGACATACTCAGCCTCCATGGTCGAATCTGCTATGATGGATTACTTGAAACTCTTCCAGCTAACTGCACCACTATTGCAAACAAACACGTATCCTGACGTAGATTTTGTATCATCAAGATCAGATATGAAATCTGAATCAGTATACCCCTCGACTCGCAACTCAGAGTCTCCTCCAAAGATTAAGAATAAATCCTTAGTCCTTTTCAAGTACTTAAGGATGTTTTTCACAGTTATCCAGTGCTCCTTGTCTGGATTCGACTGATATCTGCTTGTGACACTCACAGAAAGGACAATATCAGGTCGAGCATATAGCATGACGTACATAAAGCTCTCTATCACCGAGATATAAGGAATCCTACTCATGCACTGCACCTCCTCAAATGTGGTCGGACACATCGTCTTAGAGAGACTAATACCATGCCTAAGAGATAAAAGTCTTCTTTTGGAGTTTTTCATATTGAACCTCTTCAGCATTTTTTCTATGTGCAGCTTTTGTGACAGACCAAGCATCCGTTTAGGTCTATCCCTATAGACTTTTATTTTGAGAATATAGGATGCTTCCTCTAGGTCTTTCATGGAGAATTCTTTGAACAGCCATCTTTTGATCATGGTCAGTATGATTACGTCATTCCCAATGAGGAGAATATCATCCACGTACAATACGAGAAAGGTGATCGCACTCCCACTGACCCTCTTGTACACACAAGGTTCCTCTTCATTTTTGATGAAATCAAATGATTTGATTGCTTCATCAAAATATTGGTTTCAACTCCGAGAAGCTTGCTTTAATCCTTATATAGACCTTTGTAGATTACAGACTTTGTGATGACCATCACCTGATGTGAAACTCATAGGCTGCTCCATATAGATATCTTCTTCAAGATATCCATTCAGGAAAGCAGTTTTCACATCCATCTGCCAGATTTTATAATCATAGTAGGCTGCAACAGCAAGCAAAGTGCGGATAGATTTCAGTATGGCTACGGATGAGAAGATTTTTTGATAGTCAATGCTCTCATGCTGACTATAATCTTTGGCCACAAGCTTAGCTTTATAGGTCTCTACCTTACCATTGGCACCTATCTTTCTTTTGTAGATCAATTTATACCCAATAGGTACAATACCCTCAGATAGATCCATTAAGATCCAGACTTGGTTCGAGTGTATTGAGTCAATTTCTGACTTCATCGCATCTAACTATTTTTCGAAATCGATATCAAACATCGTCTCGTCAAAGGTATTAGGATCATCAGTATGATCGCTATCTCCCATAAATTTTTTTTTCTTTACTTCCTCCGTAAGCATACCCATGTATCTTTCAGGAGGTCGGAAGATCCTGCTAGATCTACGAGGTGGTAGAGGAACATCAACTACTGGCTGATGGATTACAGATTTCTGAGGATCTATAGCTCTTGGCTCTTCAGAAATTTTCTTTTTGAGCTCCACTAACCTCCCACTGCCGCTATCCTGGATAAACTATTTTTTTAGAAATATGGTATTCTGACTCACAATCACATTGTGGTCTTATGAAAAATAGAAGTAGTATCTCATGAATTTTTTTGGATACCCTATAAAGCGAGCTATAATAGATCTATCCTCCAACTTATTTGTCATCTATCTCTTGACATAGACCGGACATCCTCAAGTCTTAAGATAACCCAGCCTCGACTTCTTACCGAACAATATCTCATACGGTATGGTAGAAACGGACTTTGATGGAACCCTATTTGATAAGTGAATGGCAGTTAATATGGCATGTCCCTAAAGAAATAAGGATAGATCAGTGAAGCTCATCATGGATCTAACCATATCTAATAGGATCTTATTCCTCCTTTCGGATACCCCATTGAGCTGAGGTGTTCTAGGAGGCATTGATAAGTGGCATATTTTTGCACTTATTGTAGATATTTTTGATAATTTATGGTGCTAACATCTTCTTAAAAAACTTAATTTTATAAATAAATTAATTTTTTTATAAAAATAAATAATTTTAAAAAAATATAAAATTAGAGCATATTTATGAAAAATAGATGTTAATTTAATTGAGTAATTTAAGCACTAAAATAATAAAAAAAATTTGAAAAATTTAATGCATATTTTTTCCTATTTTTCAGATAAAAATCGAAGCAAAAATCAAGTAAAAATATCCTAAAAAATAATTTTTATTTTCTTCGATGCACGGTGGACCGATCGCTTGGTCTATGGATTCAAAGGCGTGGTCCACAAAAAATGTTATGCGGTCCATGGCGCGGTCTATGGGTAAGCAAAAAAAATTTGCACTGATCGACAGTCCAGATTTCATCTGAAGTGAGATCCGACGGTTGTGGTGGTTTCTGACTTTGAATAGGATTTCTGAGCGCGATCCGATGACTGAATCTCGATCCAGTACTCGATCCGACGGTTGGTATTCATCCCGACTGTGTTAAGGAGATAAAAGATGCGATCCAACGGCCAGAAATTCATCAAGGGCGTGATCGGACAGCCAGCATTATTTTCGATCATAAGGACTTAAATAATGTTTTTTGAAGCGATCTGGGTGGTCCAATCAAGATTCGAAGGCCAAAAATTAATCATAAGGGTATTATACGAATTCTAAGGGTTTTAGGACTCCTTTTGCTATCAAAATAAAGTAAAAAATTTATCTATAAATAGGAGATCTGAAAATAAGTGTGGGGAGAAAAAAAATTCAGTAGAAAGTCAAAAAAAATAGAAAAAAAATTTGATAAGTTTAGAGATTCAAAGAAAAAAAGAAGAGAAGTCGGTTCGCTTTACGGAGTATGAAGGAAGAAGGAGAGGTCATCAACCATCTTTCCGACGAGGCTGGACTGATCAACTTTAAATTCTTATTATAGTTTTATTTTTATTTTATTTTATTATTCTTTTAAATTTTTTATACTTGAATTTTAATTCTAATTAATATAAAATTTATTTTTCTGCACTTTAAATTCATATCTTTTATTTTATTGCAAGTAGATGCTAGGATCTAGTTAGTAGATTTTAGTATCAATTTATTTTATGAACTTTAAATTTTTATTATTTATTTTTTATTACAAGTATAAGCTAGGATCTAAATAGTAGATCTTAGTATCGGATTTATTTTTTGCACTTTTAATTCCTGTTTTCTGACTTAAATTACTTTCTTCGAAACTTTATTTTTTTTTTTTAAAATCAAAGATTTCAAATCAAAATTCTGTCTTCTCTGTAGAATCGATCCAAATCACTATTTTCTATATATTTTTTAATTTTTATTGAAGTCAGAATTAGATTGATAGTCACGGTGTCCTAACGACAACATCACGATCATATCAAGTTTTGACGCTGTTGTCGGGGATCATATCAATTTTTGGCACCATTATCGAAGAAGGCATCAATTTTAATATTTAATTTCTTTAATTTTATTATGAATATAGTTTACTAATTTTTTTAATTTTTTTATCTTTTTATAGAAAAAAATAAAAAAAGAGATAGAAAGCTTCTAATTTTGCTTGGTGAGATCAATCCTAACCCTAATTCTAACTATTTTTTTAGTATTAATTACTATTTTTTTTTCAAATTAACCTAAAATTCACCCACATAAACTTAATAAAACTTGCATGACAAGAGTAAAAACTTAATTGTTAGAAGCATTCATCATCTTAGATTTTCTTTTGGTGATCGCTGGAGACAAGGTAAGCTTTCAAGTTTGATTAATTTCAAGCATATAATTTAGTTGCATAGAACCCTTTGTTTGAAATTAGTTATGCATATTCATCTTAAATCAATTTAAGGGTGACACCCATAATAAGATAAGGTGAAGATTTCATCATCCTTTCTTAGCCCAAAAACAACCAACCAGCATCCTGCATTAACTCTAACCTAATTGAAAATCAAGTAGACATTGGCCCCTAGGATCAATTGAGTTTAGTTTGAGTATTGTAGTGAAATCAAGTGCAAAGTAAGTTTGGACTCACTTTTGAAACTAGTGTCTAAGGCAAGAGGTTACAAAGGCTCAGCCTAAGTGGACTCGTGGTTATTTAATTGGTTCTGTTAGCTTATCTGACTAATCTAATTGATATCTAAGACAAGCAACGGGAGGACCCCCACGATCCCACTTCTTACTTGGCTAGTTGAAGGAAGTGAGAACAAATCCAATTTGTATTTAGGCTAAGCCACTTTACATCAAACTATTAGGTCTAAGAAATCCGTAGGTATCTAGGTTTAATTATTTACTAACTTGATTGCAATTAACACTCAACCATAACTAATTCTTCTCATCTTTCGTCTTTAGGTCTAGAGCTTTCTTAAGGATCTCACCTTTAGAACTTCTCTCTTTCTTTCTCTTCTCTTTTCTTTCTCCTCCTTCTTTTAAAAAAAAAAAATTGAACCACACATATTAGGGTTTGCACTGGTACATGCACGGTATAATTTTTTTTATTCTGATCTAGTTGAACCTAATTTTGAAATTGAACGGCTGATCCATGTTAAACCTGATAATAAAATGACTGAAAATTTTGAGAACCACTTAAGCAGATGAAGAAATATTTTATTCTTTCCACCTATAACCCATCGATGTTCCCATCATTCTATGGGATCAAACATTCAGACTCTAGTCCTTAGATCGATTTGAACCTGATAGCCTAAAAATTAGATAAAATCGACCTTCTTATAGATAAATGCCTAGCCCTAGGTCTATAATCTCCTGTGCAATATACACCACATTTTAATTATCAGAAGAATTATTTTATTTATGCTAGCCCAGCCCATCATGTGAGTAAATATCTCACGACTGCACAGTTTCCACCTTTCATCCAAGAACAAGTTCAAACTGCTCAAGGTTACTCCAATCCTATCAATGATTCATTCTTTAACACATATAACCAAGATTGGAGGAACCACCTTAATTTTTCTTGAAGATCCCAACAGACTCAGGCTCAGACCAAAATTTCTCCGATGCAAAACTTTTAGAATAAGCCCTAATACCAAAATTATATCGACAATAGAGGTCAGCTTAGTCAGCTTATCCAGCCATCCTATTACAATCAGCCATCATACTCACCTCCTCAACAGACCAATCTAGCCGACGATAGATTCAACCAACTTCAACAAATGATTATGACCCAACAATAATTCTTCATCAGACTAGAAGTATAAATAGATCAATTAGCTGAGTCTACCATGAGGAGAGAACTAGATCAATTATCGAGCCAACTAGTACCAAATCCTTGGAACGACCCATCCACCCACCAACCACCTGAACCTAGTCATCAATCCAATATCCTACTTAAGAATCCTCAATTTGAAAATGATAAAGTAATCTCTGAGCTTAAAAGTAGTAGGATTCTTAAGGACCCTTACCAAGACCAGGTGAGTAAGACTAGTATTGATGCTAGCCAAAATAAAAACTTGGAAGAAGATGCTAGTACTGAAACTAACCAATAGAAAAATCTGAGCCCAGAACTGATACTGATCTGAGTGAAAAAGATAAAGAACCTTTAGCCATAGAAGTCGGTTCTTCCACTCTAGAATTATCACCTCTTTCAAAATTGAAATCATCCTTGGTCACATCTGAGTATCCATGTTTAGAATCAAGTGATACCCTTCCAGTACTCATTGCATCGAACTCAACTCCTAACCTAAAAACTCAATTCATGAGTATTTTAGAAGAACAAATAGGAGAAATTCTCAACAAACAAGGGTCTGTGAATAGGTTTGTGAATTATCTTACTACAATTAAGAATGGAGATGTAAAATACTTTCTGAAGATTGATAATAAAATATTAAAATTTATTATAGACCATGTTCCTGAGATTGGCAATCCAAAACTATTGAAATTTGGCAATCTAATATTTGACATGGGATAGGTAAGAGAATCGACATGGTCTTGCTGAAGATAGTAAACTTAGTACTTTCTAGGAGGCAATCCAGTTCTAACTTTTGCTTTTTAATATCTTTTGTATTGTGTTTAGGTTAATCGAGTCTTACTTAGTATCTTTTGTAGATATTTGAAGATAATGTTGGCTAAGTTGGAGGAAGAATCAATTAAAAAAAAAATATGTGGATCAGGTGACATCTCTCATTTTCTTTCTTTTTGCATACACCTTTCATTTTTTTTTCTCCATTGAGAACAATATCGATTAAGTTGGAGTGAAGAATAAAAAAAAAAAAAAATTAAGTTCTCATGTAAGTTAGTATTTAGCATTTAAGTATCTGATTACACTTAAGAATCGAGTTAAATTAAATATTTTTTTAAAAAAATTGATATACAGACTAAAGAGTTTGTGAGATATTGAGAGATTAAATATTAAAAAAATTCAATAAAGAGTTAAGTTTAGAACTTAAACAGTTTTTTTTGAGTATTTTTAAATTTTTCTATCAGCATCAAAGAAGAGTTACTTCCTATGGGCTTGTATAGGATAATTATACGTTTCTTCATATTTTAAAAAAAAATAAAGAGAGAGAGTTTTTAAGTACTTTATGCTGAGTAACCAGGCCTCTTTACCTAAGCAAGTATTGAGTTTCGCATCAAAAGGTATGAAGGGCAAAGAAGCTTTATTGTAAAGCTAGTTTTAACTCGTAGCCTGTTTGATTCGAGCAAATAGATCTGAGGGGTATTCTATACCTAGTATCCTAAAGCCATCTGGTTCGAGAGTCATTGGTTGAAAATTCACTACATGGGTCAAACAGAAAGCTTAAGGGATTAACACACTCAATAACGGTACAACATAAAAAAAAAAGTTTAATAAATGAAAGACGGAAGTAACAATATGCTTGTCCATATGAGGGTTAATGATTTGAAGATAAAGATAGAGATAATTTAAAAAAAAATTTAAAAAAAAATTAATATTTTTAGCTTAACTTTTATATTGATAAGTATTAATACTCCAATGGCATACCTCACTCACGTTCTACTGAACATCAGTGGCTTTTTTAAAAATACTTGGTGAAATTCGAAACTTTAAGTTAAACGATACTTAATTCTAAATTCTTTCTTTACTCGAGGACGAGCAAAGTTCAAGTTGAGGGATGTGATATGTGGTATATTTTTACACTTATTGTAGGTATTTTTGATAATTTATGGTGCTAACATCTTCTCAAAAAATTTAATTTCATAAATAAATTAAATTTTTTAGTAAAAATAAATAATTTTAAAATATATAAAATTAGAGCATATTTATGAAAAATAGATGTTGATTTAATTGAGTAATTTAAGTACTAAAATAATGAAAAAAATTTAAAAAATTTAATGCATATTTTTTTTCTATTTTTCAGGCAAAAATTAGAGTGAAAATCAAATGAAAACATCCTAAAAAATAATTTTTATTACCTTCGGTGCATGGTGGATCGGTCGCTTGGTTCATAGATTTAAGAACGTGATCCACAAGAAATATTATGCGGTCCACGACGCGATCTACGGGCGTGTAGAAGAAATTTGCACTAATCAATGATCTAGATTTTATCTGAAGCGAGATCCGACGGCTATGGTGGTTTCCAACTTTGAATAAGATTTTTGGACACGATCCGACGGTCAAAACTCGATCCATCACTCGATTCGATGGTTGGTATTCATCCGGATTGTGTTAAGGGGATAAAAGGCGCGATCCAATGGGCAGAAACTCATCAAGGGCACGATCGGATGGCCAGCATTGTTTCTGATCATAAGGACTTAAATAACATTTTTTGGAGTGATCTGGACGGTCTAAACAAGATTTGACAGCCAAAAATTAATCATAAGGATATTATACGAATTCGAAGGGTTTTAGGACTCTTTTTGCTATCAATAAAAGGTAAAAAATTTACCTATAAATAGGAGATCCGAGAATAAGTGGGGAAAAAAAATTAGTAGAAAGTTAAGAAAAAAATAGAAAAAAAAATTAGATAGGTTTAGGGACCTAAAGGGAAGAAGAAGAGAAGTCGGTCGCTCTACGGAGTATGAAGGAAGAAGAAGAGGTCATCAACCATCTTTCCGACGAGACTGGACTGATCAACTTCAGATCTTTGTTATAATTTTATTTTTATTTTATTTTATTATTTTTTTTTAATTTTTTGTACTTGAATTTTAATTTCAATTAATGCAAAATTTATTTTCTTGCACTTTAAATTTCTATCTTTTATTTTTTTTTTGCAAGTAGATACTAGGATCTAGTTAGTAGATCTTAGTATCAATTTATTTTATGCTCTTTAAATTTTTATTATTTATTTTATTACAAGTAGAAGTTAGAATCTAAATAGTAGATCTTAGTACCGAATTTATTTTTTATACTTTTAATTCTTATTTTTTGACTTAAATTGCTTTCTTCGAAATTTTATTTTCTAATTTTAAAATCAAAGATTTCAAATCAAAATCCTGCCTTCTCTGTGGATTCGATCTGAGTTGCTACTTTCTACATATTTTTTAATTTTTATTGAAGTCAGAATTAGATTGATAATCATGGTGTCCTAATGACCACATCGCGATCATATCAGGCGTCCATTGAGAGACTATACTGTTATCCTTAAAATATTCTAAAAATTTTTAACTAAGATATTCACCTCCTCGATCAGATTGAATTTTTATCTGTTTGCTTTTCTACTTCATGTCTGAATTTTTTGAACTTTTAAAAGGTCTTAGACTTGTGTTTCATGAGATACACATATCCGTATCTAGACAGATCATCAGTAAAGGTAATGAAGTAGGTATAACCATCCCTAGCCTGCATATTAAATGGCCAACATATGTCGGTGTGTATCAGAGAAAATAGCTCTATGGCCTTTTTCCATGTCCTACAAAGGGTAACTTGGCTATTTTTCCTCGAAGACAAGATTCACAAGCTGGATATGACTCTGGCTTAAGAGAGCTAAGGATCCCATTCTTTTTCAGTTTGTTTATCCCGTCCTCTCCAATATGACCTAGTCTATGGTGCCATAAGTACTTCTAGTTAATCTCATCTCTGGATCTCTTTTAACTTACGGTACTAATTATTTGCTCGTTTAGGTTCACATTCGCATCAACATGCAAGTGATAAAGACTGTCAATTAAAAGACCTCGTGTAACCAATTTATTTCATAAATAAATGAAATAAAAATATTTATTAAAACTAATTTCAGAACCTTCCTATGCTAGCACGGACATGAAAATCAAATTTTGATTAGCTACAGAAATATAATAATAGTTTTTCAAATCTAATCTAACACCAAACGGTAATCGAAGATGGTAAGTGCCAACGGTCTCTGCAGTAATCTTTGCTCATTATCAATCCGAAGGATCATGTCACCTTCTCTCAACCTCATACTTTCTATCAGACTTTGCATTGAGGTACATATATGAGCACTCAAGCCAGAGTCTAATATCCAACTAGAAGTAGAAGAAACTATAAGGTTAGATTCTATTACGAGCATACCTTCGGAAGGTTTATCATCCTTTTTGGTCTTTAGGCTGTTCATGTATTTTGGATAGCTCCTCATCCAGTGGCCTTCAGTATGATAGTGGAAATACTTTTTCTTTGCCTCAGCCATCTTTGGACCATCCTTCTTCAGCTTGCACTCTTTCTTCTGCTCCTTCGTGGATATAACCTTTTTCTTTCCAGTAGACTTTTTCTTGGAAGAAGAAGTCTGCTCCACAGCGAGAACAGTGCCCCTTGAACTCTTCAAGGTATCCTTCGTAGTGACCAACATGTTGACGAGTTCAGAAATAGTGCTGTCAAGTTTGTTCATATGAAAATTCATAATGAATTGACTATATGAACTAGTAAGGGATTGAAAGATAAGATCCATCTGTAATTTCTTTTGCATATCCAGCCTGAGCTTCCTAAGCTCCTCAATGTTCTTGATCACTATCATACAGTGCTCATAGATAGACTATCCTTCACGTATCTTCAGATTGAAGAGTCTTTTGGATACTTCAAAACATACAGTACGGCTTTGCTCACCATACAACTCTTGTAGGTGAGTGATCATAGCCCGAGCAGTGGGCATATGCTCGTGCTGGCTTTGCAAATCGTTTGACATGGACGCCAGCACATTGTACTTGATCCGACTGTCTTCATCCATCTACTTCTTAAAAGCAGCTCTTTGCTTAGTAGTAGGATAGTTTGGTAGCACTATGGGATCCTAATCGAGAACATGATTAACTTTTCTGAGATCAGGACAATCCTGAGGTTTCTAAGTCAATCTTTGAAATTATTACCGATCAAACGATTGATTTCAAAGATACGAGCTAGAGGGTTTAAGGCTAACATGATAGTTTAACCGTGAGAGTAGAGATTTAAGTTAGTCTTTTGTACTTAATATATATATTTACTTCTAAGGATTTTAAGATGCAAATAATGACTCCCACTAATTTATCAGATCCTCCACTCTCCGAAATGAAAATGAAAACTCTAACGCGATAAAAGATTTCTAGTAGGTACTGCGATCCAACCAATGACATGCACCTCACCTAACAGTTATTGGTAACATGCACATCGATGCATAGGCAACTCTTTGTCCAGATGCTGCTCTAAGTATGTTGCAGTGACTTGGTCTCTAAGTTATGAGGGCTCACCTAACAGTTATTGCCCACACTTTTTAGTTAAGCCCGATCTACCGTTCACAAGCAGGTGCAAGACTGTCATTGGGTTTCTCACATAATAGTTATTGAGCCTAATTCCATCCTTATACTGGAGCAACTCTTTGTAATAGAGTGGTTGTGTATTTTCGATACAATTAAACTACTGTGACCAGTCGAGAACAATCAACACCGATAGCACATCCGCATATCTACATCGGTGGAAGACCTATGGACTTAATATTTATGGAGAGGTTTAAGTTTAGGTCTTATCTAATCAGTCATCATATAACCGATTTAATTGGTATGGGCTAAACCAAACTTTTAAGCAACATAATTCAAGACCCAACCTTTCAAATTGGCTAGGTAAGTGAAGATCGGTGGGGGTTCTCTTGTTGCCTTCCTTAGATACCAATAAATTGATCAGATCGACTAACAAAACCAATTAAATAACTATGTCTCATTAATTTGCCTTAGACACCAATAAGTTGATTGGTCAGAATTGGTTAGCTCAAGCGAATCAGGCTCAAACCAATGGACCAAATTAGGTCCGTAGGTTAATTAATTTTATATATAGGATTCAATTGATTTGATCAACAATAATTATATGATCATTAACTTAATTGATCTGATCTTAATAAATACTTGACTCGATTTGACTAATTACTCAATCGAATTAGACCCATATGACTCAAATAAAAAATTTTAAGATGCAATCTTATTACATGACTTAATTAATGATTTTTTCATAACCAAAATCTTCATGCACAAACACAAATTTTAGATTCTAAAATCATATTTCATATCTAAATTCTTTACATGAAAGTAAATTTTAAAATATAAAAATAATTTTTAGATTTTAACATACAAACATATATCATATATATACATGTAAAATCAGATCGAAACAAAATTTCAAATCTAAGCATGATATCATATATCTCATATATTAATTATGGATCAGATTAAAAGTAAATTTATGATCTAAATATGCAAACATATATCACATATATGAATTAAAATTTAGATCACATAAAAGTTTTAGATTTTATGCATGCATCTATGTATCACATAAATATGAACTAGAACTCTTTCTAGATCAAAATTTTGATCTATGCATGTAACAATATATCAACTATATATTCTAAAATTAAATCTAAAATCAAATTTTAGATTAGAAGATCTATCTATACATCTCATGTATCAAAAAAAAATCTGATTTTGAAATCTTTTCAAAAATATGTATATCAAAATTCAGCATATGAAAACCCGTGGCTCTGATACCACTGTTGGAATTCAGAATTTGATGCATGTATATTTATTTTAAAATTTTATTTTTTAAATACTACAGTAGAGAATAAGATTAAAATATTTTTAATCTAAATTATACATGCATGAAAATATAAAACTACATAGATCTATCTCATATGCTGAAATTGATATATGCTAAAATTTAGATTGTGATCAAATCACATACCTATTTCATGATCTTTTTTTTTTTTTTAAATGTAGATCTGGAAGAGAAGAGGTTCTCTCTTAACTACACAAGTATCTAGCCTCTATGAGTATCCACTCAGAATCAGCCTAGAATAGTCCTCTTCAATCTAAATTTTTTTCTCCAAAAATTTAGCCTGTTGAATCTGAACGAAGTTTGGTTCACGATCAATACTTGATTTCTTTTCTTGATCTTCTTCTTCTTCTCTTCTCTAGCCTTTCTCCTTGCTTTGTACTGCTATAAAACACCAGCAACCAACAAATAGGTGGGATGCCCAACGGCTTGGGTGTGATGGACTTGGGACGTCCCAGTAAGGGGGCGTGTGGGACACCCAAGGGAGATGGAGAAGGGAGAGGAAGAGAGGGCGTGGAGACTTCTTCTAAGCATGAAAGGCTGTTGATATTGATGCACTAGGGACCTTAGGGGAGGACTCTTTAAATAGGTATAAGGATTGAATCATGTTCAATCACACAATACAAGTCCTACTTGCATTGGATTTTCTATTTACTTAAATTATCCAACTTACTTTAGGAGACTCTTTAGGCGCCAATATTTAGAGCCCTTGCATCTATAATTAGATACCTCAAAATACACCGAAGAGATGCCCTATAAGAGAACTAAAGGCCCTCTAATCAATGGATACGCCCAACTTGATCAAATCAAGGTGGCGTCCAAGAATAACTATCAAAAAAATTAATTAGGAACTTGCACCCTTAATTATATCATCCATAACCTTAGACATCCAATAATTGGAGTCTCATGAATCTTATTCATATAGGTTATTAGTAGATAATTAAGTTAGAATTATCTTATCAAATAAGTAATTTCAATGAAAAAAGAATTGGATCCAACCATGTGCTAGCAAAGTTATCATGAACCCAATCGTATTTCTCTAAACCAGATTGATACTTCATAAGCTCAATTACTAATTCTAGGCCTAATTTCTTTGTTGTGTGATCCCATAGATTTAATTTTATTTAGTAGTAGATATACAATGATCTCTATCAAAATATCATTGAAATATTTTTTAATGGGTCGGAATAATTTCACTCTAACTCAGCAAAGATTGTCGATTCAGAACAATCCTAGTGAGCTCTCACAATCCTCTAGTGACATCTAGCAGTATGTAGTGACAACTCAATAGAACTGAAATGAACCTCTAGGTGTAGTTAAAGTGTGATTCAGCCTCTCTATCGTGAGTCCCAAGTAAATGGCAGGTCATGGATAAATCATCAAACCTCATCATCAGTCATATAATAGATTCGATTAGCTCAAGTCCAGTTGTGACTTTTATGAAAATTCTTTTCCATCAATCACACTACTGTGGCTACAGATCCTTGGATTTAGCCTCTCAAATCTCATAGAACTACTCTTCTCTATCAAGATCGATAAATTCTATCTTGATGCGCATCCCACTCTTACAGTGGACCAACTGTCGCCAACATCCACTACAAGAGCTCATTGAGATCCATGTTTATGTGTTAGTTAAACTTCAGCACCTCACTGTGAGTAGCAGTACCATTTTAAGTCAAAGGATCAGTCATATAACTACAACATCAAATAACGATCAAATAAAAATCTAAATGATCTCTCATATGGTCATGCTCAGTACTAGTTATTCTCTAACAATTGCCTACACTCATCGTCCTGTATCTCTACACAGTAGACTAGAGACTCATCTATCCTGAAAGAAGTAATTTGTGCGCCAATCTATTCGGACTATCATCATCCTCATGATGATCCTATGATCGAAAGTATTTAGGAATGGAATACATGTTTCTAATTCTCAACATCTTAAGAATATATATCGAAACTAATTCTATGAACGATTCAAGGACACATCACACTTGAATGAAAAAAAACTTATCCTTTTATCGATCATATCAATATATTAAGTATAAAATTATGTTCTATATTTATCATAATATGTCAGTCATATTGGCTTCTAGGATATACATCTAATAAAAACCTCGATGACTCTGAGACGGAGCTAACTTACCAAACCCCTACAGAGCCTGAGTCGCACGAGAAGCGGAGAGAGACCCTTGAGGAAACCTTCAGAGGTCTAACTAATCAGACTCTCAGAATATCGTCGAGAGTGCAAGATGTCGTAGGTACAAGCTCATCACTGGCATACATTGCCTCTCGCATGAAGAAAAAAATTCTAGATATCGTAGGCACAAGATCATCGTAGGTACACAACGCCACTCGTGAGGACTAACTTATCAGACCCTTGAAAAGACCTTGATGACTTTGAGGTGAGGCTAACTTATTAGACCCCTATAGAGTCTAAGTCATACAAGAAGTAGAGGGAGATCCTTAAAGAAACCTTCAGAGGGCTAACTAATCAGATCCTTAGAATGCCTTTGAGAGTGCAAGATAATGTTGGCACAAGCTCGCCGCTAGCATACATTACCTCTTGCATGAAGACGAGAAGTGCTAGATGCCGTAGGCACAAGATCATTGCAGGCACACAACACCACTCGTGAGGGCTAACTTACCAGATCCTCGAGAAGACCTCGATGACTTCGAGATGGGGCAAACTTACCAGACCCCTGCAAAGTCCGAGTCGCACGAGAAGCGAAGGGAGATCCTTGAGGAAACCTCTGGAGGGTTAACTAATCAGACCCTCAGAATGCCATCAAGAGTGCAAGATGCCGTAGGCACAAGCTCGCTACTGGCATACATTGTCTCTCGCGCAAAGACGAGAAGTGCTAGATGCCGTAGGCATAAGATCACCGTAGGCACACAATACCACTCATGAGGGCTAACTTACTAGATCTTCGAAAAAACCTTGACGACTCCAAGGTGGGGCTAACTTACCAAATCTCTGCAGAGTCCGAGTCACACGAGAAGCGAAAGGAGATCCTTGAGGAAATCTCTAGAGGGCAAACTAATCAGACCCTTAGAATATCACTGAGAGTGCAAGATGTCATAGGCACAAGCTCACCGCTAGCATACATTGCCTTTCGTGTGAAGATAAGAAGTGTTAAATACCGTAGGCACAAGATCGTTGCAGACACACAACGCCACTCGTGAGGGCTAACTTATCAGACCTTCGAGAAGATCTCGACGACTTTAAGGTGGGGCTAACTTACCAGACCCCTGCAGAGTTTGAGTCACATGAGAAACGAAGAAAGACCCTTGAGGAAATCTCTAGAGGGCTAACTAATCAGACCCTCAGAATGCCATTGAAAGTATAAGATGCCGTAGGTACAAGCTCACCGCTAGCACACATTGTCTCTCGCACGAAGATAAAAAGTGTTAGATACTGTAGGTACAAGATCACCGCAGGCACACAACACCACTCATGAGGGATAATTGATCAGACGCTCAGAATGCCACTTTCGAAGGAATGTGTGCAGACGTACTCCAATTCCTTCCATGCAGATGCAATTCAAATTTCAGTCTTTTCAAAATCTGTATGACAGGTATGGAATTTTGCTTCAGATCGAAATGAGAATTATAATGTCTACTACACTTACAGTTCTAACTACGGCTAGAGCTAGCTCAGATTTTTATCCTAACTTTAGCTCAGCTCATGCCTTGCTTGAAGCACAACATAGGCTAAGTATTTGCCTGGGCTATTATTCTAATCAAGTTTTGTAGTTACAGTCAGGGGCCGAGTATATGTCAAAGACTTTGATTCACATATTTAAAAGCATGATTTTTATT
Source organism: Elaeis guineensis (assembly GCF_000442705.2). Lineage (NCBI taxonomy): Eukaryota > Viridiplantae > Streptophyta > Magnoliopsida > Arecales > Arecaceae > Elaeis > Elaeis guineensis. The sequence continues at coordinate 110,627,819 of NC_025993.2, forward strand.
CATCAAAAGAAGAAGAATACATCTGTTCCTATGGAGATTCTATTATAAGACCAGGGGTCTTAGATTATAGAGAATAAAAGAAGATGAGGGTGTAAATCACTCCTCAGGGAGAGTGCCAGGGCGGACGCCTGTGGGATGGTATTCCTTAGTGCTGACGATGCCTTCAGTCTGGATGGCTGTGTCAATCTTGTCCACCTCATCCGAAATGTGGGATGCTATTATAAATCTCGACCAATTATCTGACGACACTACTTGTAAATCATCATTCAGACAATCGATTTGAAGATGCTTGATGAAGTCAGGAGGAAGGTGCACCTGGGCAATAGACTTACACTTCTTGAAGCCTGCGAAGAACACCATCTTGCAAGCTTGTGATATGATCTTAGCCCCTTTCTTCTCTAGCTGTTTTCTCCTGCTTTCAGCACATTTAAGTAAAATCTTTTGATCTATAAATTTATCCCAGAGAAGCTTATGATTTACCTTTCTCTCTTCCATTCTCTTCTTCAGGTGCTCCACCTTCGATCCGATCTTCTGGACTTCCAAGAGCGGCTCTGGAGAGGCCTGAACCCCCTTTGAAGTAGAGCGCCCATCTCCTCGAGGAGCTCTCTCTCCATGGCTCATCATTTCGGAGATTCTAGCCCTTTTGGATGGACCACCACTGGGGTTCCTTCGCGAGTGAGTTTCAAAACAAGAAGAACCTCTTCTCGCTTCAAATGTCCTCCTCAGGTGCTCCAGGTCATCACGGGTCTGGCGATAGTCTCTCTCAGCCTCAGACCTTTATCTCTCGAGAGTTCTAATCCATCCTTCGAGATCTTCAACCCTCCTATCGGCTCTAGATTTTTGTTGTTTAAGAGCCTCAATTTATCTTTCGATCTGTCATAGTTCTTCATCCTGACGGAGAATCGACTCCTGAGCTTCTTGAAGAGCCTCTTCTGTAAGGCTGAGCTTCTTGGCTAACTCAGTATTATCTCTCTCTAGATGCTCTAATCGGTACTTCAGCAAGTTGATCTCCTTCTTCTCCATCGTTGGAACATCGAGGTTGGAACTACCGAGGCTTGCCAGACATTGGCCCACATGTACAAGGGATCTTAAAGTATCGATAGTTCATTAAGGAATAACCTCTCGACCGACGGTAAGCGGTTCCTCAAGTATTCCGCCATGGATTGGAGGCTCTTTATTGTGGATGGAGCATGAGGGGTTGAATCTGAGTATCCCGCATGAGCAGTGGATGTAAGAAAATGCCCAACAGGAGTCGCCATCTCCGAAAATCTCTTGGTCTCCATCGTCATTGTTAGATCTTTCTCTGAATTGTCGACCGTTTTTTCCATCCACACTACCTCAGTTGGATCTCTTTCGGAGCATCCCTTGATGCTTATTTTCGGTGCCATTTTCATCGATGCCCTGTTGATCAAAATTTTTTTTGAAAAATCTTGCATCACGGCTTTCAATAGTAGGGCCATGGGCTTGACGGTAGGAGTGGCATGTTCTTCTTCTCCGACCGCAGGTCCTGTTTCAACAACCGGAACCATGACCTACCTCCTACGAGCCAAAATTTACTTAAGTCTCTTCATGCACTGTGAATCCATCTTGCTCCAGAAAATCATGATGAATAATCAGCACAAAAAAGATCTTTGGCTATCTCTACGGATCTATGGTTACTGGTGCCTTCAAAGCATGAATTTAAAGGAGGTAGAAAATGAAAAGCCACTGTAAAGTGATTAAAACCTTGAAGAGACCATCGTCTGAGTGGTCCCATCAGTTACGCCCGTTCGCATCAGTCGCATTATGCTGATGTCATCTGCTTTAAATGCAGAAGGCAGGCATGAAGGCAGAAGTACATGGCATTAGATCTGAGATACTTTTGGAGTACTCCTTTCGTCTGATTCTCAAACTCAGGAGTAAGAGGGTAGTGTTATAGTAATTACCATGAGCACCTCGGATTAGAGCTATATCACAAGACATTTCAAGTTTTTGGATTATCAACCGACCGCTGACCGCCGTATGAGCTGAGGAGTTCATCTCCATGCTGAGCTGAGGCATCCTCAAGGCATAATTTGTATATGAACTGCTCAGCCGACTTATCTCTTCAACGTACGCGATAGCTGTCTATCCTGAATAGATAGGATTTGATGTAACCATCTCTCCTGATATCGCAGGAGCGATTAAGGGTTGAATTATCTCGTCTGATTTGGCATGTCTAATGGTCTGACAATCTCAGGATCGTGCGATTTCACAGCTAACAATTTAGCTGTCTGACATCCTTCTATAAAAACAACCAAAATCCTGAGGATCCAGGTAAGTCCAATCAAATCCTTCTCAGAGAATCCGTTGCCGCTCTTTTATTTTCTACTTTTCTGACTGAAGCATTGGAGGGTCCTCGCTGGAGCCACACCTTCGGTTTGGGACTTATTTTGTAGGTCACTCCAGCACTGGCATCCCTGCATGAGGATCAGATATCCATCATCCGACCTCAATCAATTTCAGTAGCAACAACCATCACTACTATTATCTCCTCCACCATATCACTACCATTATCATTATTGTCACTTTTATTATATTGCCACCGGACCTACCACCAAAACCACTAACATTACTGTCTTCAGTATTTACTTTCCAACTATTATCATCTTTACCACGGTGGTCATACTTGTTTTTTAAAAAATTAGAAAAAAAATAGAGAATTTCTGCATGCATGATCAGACATGCTGATCTGCCTAATTATGTTTAGTGATTTTGCTGTTGTTTGTACTTAATTAAAGCATGGTTAGGTTTGCATTGAGTGATAAGATTATGCTTGTCAAAGGGCAATCGTTAGATGGATGCAGTTGGATAATTTATTAACTTACATAAATGGATTTTGATTTTCTGATTAGAAGTGAAAGGATGTGATGAGCTGGATACAAATGAGAACTCAGGTGAATACAGGGCACAAGTACATCCTAACAAGGCAATGAGTGTATTTAAGCATACTCTTATAGAACGCCAATATCAAAGATGGCAACAGATCCGGTATAGAATGGATAAATTAATATCTATATCCATCGGGTAATTAAAGATACTATATCCATTTCTGTCTTGGGTTAGGTCGGATCAAGTAAAGATACCATTCGAATCAGATCGGATAGATAAAAAGAATCAGATCAGATCGAGTCGGATTGAGTAATGAACTCATCATGTAAATATTATAAAATAATTATAATATTGAAAGAAGAATTTGAATTAAAGTTATATCGGATCGAGTTTTATATGAGATATATCATTATTCGTATCTGACCAAAATCTGTTTCAAATATTTTTTTCTAAAATATACATCTGCTCCAGGTTCTAACTGGATCAGATAAAACCAGTTTCATTTGGATCAGATCGGATTAGGTACCTGATAGGATGGCTGAAATTGCCATCCCTACCCAACATAGGTCCCACACATAATTTTAATTTGATGTGGCATGAGCCGTCGGTGTACATTGGATGCATTTAGCTCCCTCAATTTTGTGAATCATGGAGCACCACAGCACTTGTACGGTGCCTTGTGGTTTGGAGGAACTTGGGTTCAAAACGATTTAGTCTCGCTCATGATGGGGTGTGCTTTTTTTTTTTTTTGATACAAACGGACAATCACACTACTCTGATGTGAGTACAATCTAGAAAGTCAGCATATAAAATATCGTGAAGTACCCGTGGGCACACATCTCCATGGCATCATGATCAATCTTCGATGTGATCGGCAATAAATGATACTATCTAATTCGCGGCGATGTTTGCCTCTCGATAGATGTAATGCACAGCCTTTGCAGAAAAATGGCTAAGGGACTCCTAGATATCATGGAGCAGTGGGGAAGCTCCCATCCACTTCGTATCATCTCGTATGCAGCCAATGACTATAATAGAGTTGCCCCCCACGAAAATGCTCTCCATATGTAGCTCCCATCGTGTGCAAGAGATGCCCACCTAGGCTGCCTAGAGCTCTGCTCCTGGGACCAATGGATCGACTAGGTGTGAGCCTCCAGCAGTCAGGAGTCTATCGTCCGAGCTCCAGATGATGTAGTCTGCACCACCTCTGCTATTCCTAACACTACCGTCGAAGTTGATCTTGACAAACCTCGAGGGGAGAGGCTCCCAAGCAATGAAAAGAATTCTCTAGGTCACTGCAAGTGCAGTAGGGGAGCTCCAAAGACTCGGGGTGGCAAAGGACTGTCCAGCAGTGTCAAATCGGAAATACTCCTCAGCAAGGTAACAGGCTCTCTCCAACACCTGATGCATAGGCACTATCTTGGCATCGAAAACTAAGGTATTCCTAGTTAACCAGATCTGATAAGCAATATACGCCATCCTGCCACTGACGGTCTGATCCTTTATCGTGCATCGACGGATCATGTCCAAAAATGAGGAAAGTCAGGAATCAATCATAGCTCCCTAGGGTTGGGCTCCTGCCACCTCTCAGATCAAGTATGCCCGCAGATAAGGAAGCAAGGCATGCTCAGTCATCTCGTTCTCTAAACCACAGATCGGATAGGCAATCTGAGCTCCATGCCTTTGTCTTTGAGAAGTGCCCACATCAGAAGCCGATTCTAAGCAATCTTTCAGAGGAAGAGTCTGACCCTAGGATGCGCCACCACCCATCAGATTCAAGCAGCATCGATCCTCCGCTCTAGAGCAGACATGCACAATGCAATAAGATCTCTGGTAGGGACGTTGAAGCAGCATGACCAGTCCCACACCCTCAAATCATGACTCTGATATAGGGGGATGGGTATAGCAAGGATCCTATTAGCAAGCTAGCCACCAAAGAGACGATTGATATCTTGGACCCTCCAGCACCTGCCGTCGATAGTAATCAACTCACGGACCCGTATGCCATTCACCGGGCACCACAACACCTGTAAATGAGTCGAGGTGGGTGCAATTCATGGGGCTAAATAAATGGTGTTATTGTGATTTATATATTGTGCCATCAGATCAGGCTAGAATCCAACAATTTGGGCTAGTTTCATATCAAAAATTTTGGTTTGGGCTTTATATACATGTTGTTCAATTAGGAGAAAAATGTGTCATAAAGAGGGATAAAGAAGAAACATAACCCTTTATTAGCTTTCATATTTGGCTTCTTAAAGGTAAATGGACATCAATTATTCAAAAAACAGGTGAAGGGATTTAAAAATGAGACCAAGGTGAGAATGTGCAAGAGATTGTGAAGTCCACTTAAAGTTGATTAATCATAACTAGTTTTGATTAATCTTTTATACAAATGTACAGCCTACAAATTTAATTAATCATAACCAGTTTTGTGCAAGCCCAATAAAAACCTTACCAACACATTCCAGCTACTCATAGCTGAATCAATATGGCAATTTTAGTATGATTTAATGTGTATGAATTATAAACAAAACTATAAATAATATAAATATAAATATAATGCTCACGCCATTAACACACTACAAGTAACCTATTGTTAGCTAAATATTTTTGGACACCTCCTTTTTTCCCTTCAATTTTAAAGAGAAAGGAGCACACATCAGGTCGTAATGCAAGTTGAAATATGGATTCAGATTAGCATAAGGATTTTAGGATAACAGAGTATGAACTCATCACTCCCATTAACAATAGTTTATATAATCATTTGTCGAGCCATCTCGAGTGTATCTATGATTTTAATTGGAAATACGTGGTCATCAATAATAGGTTGGTCATACCACGGCATGCTTAACCTTGAGTTGAAGGCAGCTTGGCTTGGTCTCGGAGCTGCAGTGGACATTTATCATCTAATAAGATTGTTTTGGAGGGGTAATTCGAAGACTGTGATCTCCTGAATTAAAAGACATCCGGATCTAAAAAGCATCACTTATCTTCGAAGCACCATGTCAAACTTCAGTTGCCACCATGTGTACCGTGAGGCAAATCAAGTTGCCGATTCTCTTGCAAATCTCGGCAGTGCTGGTTCTGAGGCTGCGGTGTGGCCTACAGAAGTACCGTCATCTATGAATCACTTGTTAATGGCTGATGTAGGGGGAATTTTGTTCGATAGACTTCAGTGGTTAAAAAAATGGTCTATGTTTTCCGCATTTAAATGGGTTGGGCTAGCAGGCCCATAATAAAATGGGTCAGTAATGGGCCGAGAATGGAACCATAGTGCATAGCCAAAGCATCCCAGCAATCAATTCAGTTGGTTCTCCATTTCCCCTTCCACGCCCACAAGTTTTGGTACTCTCCTAGGTGTCAACCAAATGCAATGAACCCTTTCTGCAAAATGCCAGATGTACAATGAAATCCTGGCTGCATAACCTGTTAGGATTCACTCAATAAGCAAGGTTTGTAGTGACATCTTTGCAAAGAACCTGCACTGAAGAAAAGCCTAGGTCAAGTTTTCACTATTCCCTTGTCCCTGTACATTGCTCCTTCCAAAAATGTTAGTGACTATTAATGTAGAAAATATAACAGTCATTATTACCCCATTCAGTCTATAATTATATTTTGAGAATACATAGCATCTATCAAAAGGATTATTATTAACTCTCATGATAGAAAATAACAGGAAGATGGTTAGATAACGATGTTATCCAAAACTGGGTTATTACAATCCAATCCTTCTTGAATTCAAAAAAAAAAAAAAAGAAGGATTTTCTAGCATAAGTATGGATTGCCTCACATTATCTCTTATTGGTATTTGGCAATTCAATCCTCTCTAATTCCACGGGCTCTCCTATATAAGTCCACCAAATCCTACCATTTTTCTTCGCTTCCATCACCTTCCACAAGGTCTAAAAATCTCCTCTCATGTCCACTAATGAAAAATCATCTACCTTTTCTCTTTATTGTTTCGATTGTGTAAATTATTGTTTTTTAAAAGACTAATTTTTTGAATTATTGTCGTTATGCCTACTTGATATCTTAATTAGATTTTGATTGTGCTGATTGTTGGACAAAGCTACGTGTCAGTCACCTTCTTCCTTAGTTGTTGGTTGGTCTTCGGTCCGTGCTTTCCGGAGAAAGTCAGTAGACCTGCAGCCGTTGAAACCTAAGATGGACGGTGAAAAGAATGCGAAGCCGATGGGGACGGAGGATATAACCAATAAAACTGGAGTAAAACCTACGATGTTTGTGAAAGTAAATATGGAAGGATATTGTGTTGGAAGAAAGATCGACTTGATGGCTCATGATAGCTATGAATCTCTCTATCATGCCATCAAAAATTTATTCTACAACTTTCTCTCTAGTAAGTAAGATAGAATTTAATTAAGATTTTGGCATCTTACATTTGGATTCCTTTGATAAAAATTATATTCTTCCATTTATTTCACGGTTCCTTGGTATTGTTAAAAATTAATTGTGCATTTCTTTTGTGCATCTTATTGTTTCATTTGCCTTTCATTATGTTTTTCCTTTCAACAATCTTTTACTTTGCTCCCTTTTGAAACCTTAAATCAATTTGAAAATTTTTGCATAGTATTTTCTATTATACGATTACTTGGAAATTTAATCTAATTATGCATATAAATGTATACATACTTTTCTAACTATGGATGGCTCATATATTTATTAATTTTATATATGAATTCTATTGATATGCTCTAGTTTTTATGAAATAAAATTGCTAGTATACTTCATAGGTGTTATCCAATTTCTTTTCTGTATATTCCTTGATTGTAGCATTATAAAGTTATTTTTATAAATTTTTAAAAGATCATTTAGTGCTTTGTTACAAGAGCATCCACTTTCTTTATTTTTTTTTCATTAAAAAGTTATATCATTTTTTATTTCATTTATTTATGTGATTAGCTTGTTGCGTTTATCTTTTTGTTTGCCTGTAGTCTCAAGAAAAATTTTATTTATCATGTATTTGATTTTTTTAATCCTCCCATATTGATGCATTTCTTTGCTTTCCATTATCATTTTAATCCATTTGTTGATTTAATTTACATGATAAAATCATTGTATTTCGCTATACTTCATGAATCAAACAATTATATAATAAGTTTCTTATATTTTATAAACTAATATGAGTTTTCATGTAATTATTAGTCTAAATAGGTGCGACTAACTAACAAAGTAGGTTAATCTGCATCTCTTTGGTCTTAGTATTCTAATTCTCTAAATCTTTATATCTATAAAATTTTCTTTTTTGATGCAAATCTTGATTAGGAATAAGAAACTTATTTTGAATAGTATTCTTGTCATCTTAATTTTCATTTTCATAATATGTTTAATGTGTATATAAGCTAAATGTGATAATGTTCAATCCTTTTTATTTAAATAGATATATTTCTTTATTTTTAGTTAATTACTCCAATAACTCGGATGAAGAAGAACAAGATAAAGCAACCTCTTCTGATTTTGTTCTCGTTTATGAAGATCATGAAGGTGATAGAATGATCGTGGGAGATGTTCCATGGGAGTATGAATCTTTTGCTTTATTTTATTATTTATTATTTTCGATTCCTATATAGTTTCAAGAAAAATGAAATGGTTTTTTATATTTTAAGATATGTTAGTTAAAAAAAATAATATGAAAAAGAAATTGCAGGTTATTCCTTGCCTCTGTGAAAAGGCTGTATATTGCCTATAATCCTAGTGCACAAAGGAAAGGTATGGTTGTATGCAAATTAAAAAAAAAAAAATTTCTAAAATTTTTCATTTTTGTACTAATTGTATTCTTATATAAATCTGCAGCCGATAAAGAAGTAGCTGGAGATCAAAACTAAGCAAGTAAAAGACTAAAACAAAGCGAAGAGAGAAAGGAAGCAGTGTATTCTAAACAATTTTCTCGCTCATTTTGTTATGTGGCTTTCTTTATCTTTGGTTAGTCGGAAGTGAGGGGCTAATAATGTAATTCTATCAGTTTGTGATGTGTATCTAGCGCTGAGACATGGAGGCCTTGGTTGATGCAATCAAACAAATATGTGCCAATCTAGACTTCAATAATAAATTAAGCTTCAATTAGCAATAATGCTTGGCCAATATACGACAATTGACCTTAATGCCATTATTAGCTTGAATTGTGAGCATTCTATTAATTTTATTTAAAACTTTTGTTACAAATCCCAAAACGCTGTATTATTGTGTCTGTCCATTACAATACTCTGTCATCATTTCACTCCTTTTGTTCCATTTTCTGGAATCAAATTGTGTGAAAATATATTGTTTGTTGTGACTCAAGAAAACAAGCTAATTAATGTTGATTTATTATCTGAAAAAGATTGCTAATAGATGTGACGAGTCTGGTATAATATTTGAGATTAAAAAAAAAAAAAAAAAAAAACTATAAACAACATCCAGAAGAATTGGAACCAGAGCTTTGTTTAATAATTCAATCCGAACCGAAAGATGTAGCTGTTTCCTATACATAGAAAGACTCATCGCAAATAGGCACCTGAAAATTTCAGTCGATCAGTAGTTATTTGAGTTCGAAAAACTGGTTATTAGTATACTCTTGTCATTCTATCATCATGCAACACAGTTCTTGTGACTTGCTTGACTGTATAAATGTGGTCTATTTAGACAATAAGTGGTTGAATTCCTAGAGGAATTGGCTCAAAGGATTCTGCAAATTAAATCGCAAGAGAATCTCTTCTGCTAAGAGAATTTTTCAGTCATGCAGGTATGCAGAAGCCTTTTACCTGTCCACCTTCAATCCATGTGAAACGGCCCTACATCTTTAAACAAATAGACATATCAAGATGAAATAGTCCCTGCTTCCATGCAGCCATAGCAGCGATAATGCAGCAGCCAAGCCTCATTCATGGGGCTTCCATGGATGATACGTCCAAAGTTAAGAAAGGGACCATCATTGTGGAAGACATGACAAAATTATGATGACAGTGTAGGAATAATCCATCATAGCCATTTTATGGCACTGAAATTGTTGGGTTTTATTTATTTAATTATTTTTCTTACAGAACAAATGGCAATGTTGCAATTGGAATTGGATGCATTTGCTTGTAGTTCAATGGCTTGGTCAGCATCCCTAGAAATGCTCACTTTAAAAGTTTGTTGCCATGTGATCGCTGTGGCATCTTAACTAGTCTGCAGAACTTGAAATCCATTTTAAGATTTTGTATTCAATTTTTTTTTTTCTCCTTTCATTTTCCCCTGCCAATTTAGAACTTTCATACATAATATTTTTTTTGAATTCTCTTTTCTCTATCAAACGACAGAGTTTTTTTTTTTTTTTTTTGAATTTTTTTTCTCTATCAACCATGAGATGTTGGTAGTATTTTTATATTGGCCTTATATGAAGTCATATATCGAGGATCTATAGTTTTAAGAATTTAAATTTGAATTTTGAATATAAGAGAGATCTATTTGTTATTTTTTTTATTTTTATATGATTATGATTATAAATTTTTTGTAAATTTTGAAATATAAATATAGATGACCACCTAACAAGATTGAGGTAGGACAAGTTCCTCACAATATTTTTTTCTGTATATTCTTCTTTTCCGCATGATATCAGAGCCTATCTTCACGATATCCTCCTTCAACTCGATATTTATATCTATCACTTTGTCTTCAATTGTTATTCAACTTAGTCGAGATAATTTTATTACCTTGAAGACACGTATTCAACATTTTTTAACAGCCAATCAACTATGGGATTTTGTAGATGGCACGACCTCACCTCCACCTCCAATAATTATCGCAACTTCAGAAGATGGAAGAACAGAGAAGTCAATACCTAATCTAGCTTATGAATCATGGCTTCTCTATGATCAAATCGCTCTAGCATGATATCTTAACAATATATCTGATGCGATGATCGTTCATATCGGTGGATTGTCACATACACGAGATGTTTGGCTTTCTCTTAAACGGCTCTATACCATTCAAAATGAAGCATGTTATAGTACTCTTACGACTGATTTTTTTGCTCTTAACAAGAGCTCACTCTCTATGGAGGATTATTTGTAAGAGATAAAGGGAATATCAAACAATTTAACTACCATTAATAAACCGGTGACGCCTGTCGATTTATGCCATCAAATCTTGCTCGGCCTTGGTCCAGAGTACGAACACCTCATCTCTACAGTCCTTTCCATGGGGATCGCTGCTAGTTTTGAAGAACTACATGGCATTCTTCTCTAACATGATATCCGATTGAGACTCCAAAATTTCAGAACTCATTCGACTATTAGTGGAATTTCATTTACTGTAAATTATGTGCAAAAAGGGAGCGAAAAAGGTCTACCACAACATGCCCAATAGCCAGCATGTAATTTCTCTAATGATGAAATATCTATCTTTTATTCATATGAATCTTACCATCAGAAGGGTCGTGACTTAAGGTCTCCAAACACTATTAATGGATGAACTCTAAATAAGGTACGTTATCAAGTTTGCTGTAGATATGGCCACACAGCCTTAAAGTGTTACCATTGATCAATCATATCAAGTAGAAATTACTTCTTCACAAACAAATCTTGGTGCTGCAACTGATCTCAAATGAAACACAAATATATGAGCCTCTCATTATATAACTCCAGGTTTGTTCAATATTCACCTTAGCTCTGACTATAATGGTTCTGACCAAGTTACCATTGGAGATGGTTTAGGTTTAGCTATAAAAATCACTGGTCACTCTCTTCTATATACTTCTACTTATCCTTTTCAACTTAATAATATTTTACATACCTCTCAAATCACTAAAAATCTTTTATCTATATCTCAATTCACACTCGATAATTTCAGTTATTTTGAGTTTCATCCTGACTATTTTTGTGTGAATGACCTCACCTCCGCTCAAACCTTCCTTAAGGGCACATTTGAGGATGGAGTTTACTATTTTTCACCTAAGAGTGTCATCAAGAATGCATTTATTGCATATATTGCTTCAATTAGTATTTCTTAATCCGTTTGACATTAACATCTTGGGCATGCTTTTATGCCATTTATTTCTAAAATTTTTAATTACTCATATTTAAATTTTCATAATAATGATAAAGTTTTAATTTGCTTTGCATGTCAATTAAGTAAGAGTCATTCTTTATCTTTTGATGTTCTCAATCTAGATCTTCCTCTCCTCTTGAACTTATGCATATTGATATTTGGGGGCCTTCTCTTGTTTTATTGCATTTTGGGTATTGGTACTATAAATATTTTTAGATGATTATAGTCATTTTTCTTGGCATTATGCATTAAAAAATTATTATGATATTTGTCATATCTTTCATATTTTTTGGTTGAATGTTGAAAATATCTTACAATGTAAAATTAAATTTCTTCAAACTGATTATACTCATAAATTTTAATCGCAATCCTTTTAAAAGATCATGGAATTGATCATCGTTTCTTATACCTCACACCTCTTAACAAAATGGGATAGCGGAATGCAAACACCGCCATATTGTAAAAGTAGACCTTGCTCTCCTTGTACAATCTAATTTTTCTTAGGATACTTCTTTTGAAATAGCTAATTTCCTTATTAATTATTTATCCACATACACTCCATTTTACTTCATCTTGGAAAATATTATTTAATAAAAAGTTAGATTATAATTTTCTTCATATTTTTGGCTCCTTATGCTTTTCCTATCTTCGTTCCTATAATAAAAATAAATTAGAATATTATCTCTTCCATGTATCTTTCATGATTATCTTACAGGCTTTTATGGGTACTGATGCTACCATTCTTCTTCTGGATGTATTTTTATATCTTAAGATGTTATCTTCGATGAAATAATGTATCCTTATGCATAGAATTCATTTAGTGATGCTCCCAAGCAAACTAGTAGTCCTCCTAAGATCTCTTTTTTATCATGGCTTTATCCGAGCCCAATAATCAATTAACATCAACCCAAATCAATTTGCCCATATCTCCAGTCCTGAGTTCTCAAACTCAGCCCAATTCCTTACAAATATATGATAATAACCCAGTCATGACATATGACCAATATTTTATAGCCACTATTGAACCTATTGCTCTTGAGTCGATGACTTTTTCTTTTTACATCAGCGGTCATTATATGATCGCACGTTCCAAGAATGACATGCTCAAGCCATATCGCTTTAGCACAAAATATCTCATGGCATTTACGGCTTCCACTATCCCCACTGAGCCACTTGCTTCACTTAAGCCCAACATGACTCTCGATGGCGTGAAGCAATGGTAAATGAATATAATGCTTTGCTCTATAATGGTACCTGACCTTTAGTTCCATCATCTCCATCATAATATGTTATTGGTTGTAAATGGGTATTCAAAATCAAAAGGCAATTTGATGGCTCCATCGAGCGATATAAAGCCTATCTAGTTGCTAAGGGCTTTAGGCAATAAGAGGGTATTGATTATCATGAGACATTAGCCGACTTATCAAGCCTGTCACAACTCATACTATACTTTCTCTAACCATTTCTGAAGATTAGTCCGTTAGACAATTGGATGTCAAAAATATATCTCCATAGACATCTTACTGAGGATATTTATATGAGACAACCTTTTGATTTCATTAACTCAGACCATTCTACTTATATTTGCAAGCTATAACATTCTCTTCATTGTTTTAAACAGGTATCATATGCTTGATTTCAGTGGTTGAGCTCTCACTTACGTACTCTTAGCTTTCATGGGTCTAAGATTGATGCCTCGCTCTTTATCAAGCACACCAAAGAATACATTGCACTTCTTCTGGTTTATGTTGATGATATTATTTTTATTAGCACTCTTATTGCTTCATTGGATGATCTTATTACTTTCCTATAAACTAAATTCACCATGAAGGATCTACGCTCTCTTTACTAGTTTTTAGGTATTAAAGCAAAGGTTACTACTTCTGGACTTCATCTAACCCAATCAAAATATATTTTTGATCTTCTTCTCAGACCAATATGGATGATTCTAAGCCGGTCTCAACACTTATATCTACTAGATCTCAACTCTCTCATTCCGATGGTTCGCTACTTTCTGATCTAACTTAATATCAGAGTGTGGTGGGTGCACTTCAATACCAACCCTTTTTTCTTTCAGAGTTCTCCTACCGACTATTCTTCCTTATTTTGTGGTTGCATCTAAAAGAATTTTGTATTTTGTATGCATGGCTTGAAAGCTAGCCTTTGGTTTAAAATTCTTGACGGAGAATCCTACAACTTCCTGCTAGCGTTTTAGCTTTAAAATTGAAAAACCAAAGCCAAAAGAGAATTGGAGTGCGCCTATTTCTTCGGTCTTCACCCAAAGCGGATCAAAAAAATCCAGTTTAGTATTGCTTTTTCGTGAGTTTTGTATGAATCCATATATTTTCTCTGTGATCTCATTACAAAATTCTCATGCACGTTTTAAAAAGGTACATCTGGAAAGGAGGTCAATCATTAAAGAGAAGAACTATACGAAAGAAGAAGGCTTTATGGCTAGTGCGGCAACATATTACATACCCCACCTTATGCATTGATTTGCTAAAAAGAGCTAATGGACAGGATAGCTTAGTGTATGAGTACCAAGTATCATGGAATAAGATATTTCTTTTTCAATGGTGGTCTGAAAGGCGACCACTTTGCTTTGTTTAAAAGAAGGCAAAAAAGCAGCATGTAAATATATATGTGGCCTGCACAATACTAGAGAGAAAAGGAGGGAAGAACATAAAGATAAATAATGATAACACTCCTTGTGAATTTTAAAAACAAAAGAAAATCTAACTTAGGATACCTTAAAATGTGGGGGTGCGCGCTTTAGTTAAAGTTAGAATTTCAAATAATGAAAGAAAGAAAATAGACCTAAAAACTGTTGACTCTATATTTGTTGGTTGTGCCTCAGATAGCAATGCAAGTAGATTTTTTATAATTAATTCAGAAATAAATGAAATTTTTAGTAATACAATAATTAAATCTAGAGATGTAATGCATTTTGAAAACATCTTTTTTTATAAAACAAGAATACAAAATGAAATCTAAAATGATAATGATCAAATTGGTAGCCCTGCTAAAGTTAGGATTAGAGACGAAGAAGCAAATTTGCAACCTAGAAGTAGAAAAATATCTAGATTAGAGAAGAACTTTAGAGATAATTTTTATGCCTTATTTGTAGAAGATACTCCTAATACCTATGAAAATGATATGAATTCAATTGATGCTTTTTTTGGAAAGAAGCTGTAAATAATAAAATTCAATCTATCATCCAAAATCAAACATGGGAATTAACTAATTTACCACCTAGATGCAAACCTATAGATTGTAGATGGTTATTTAGGAAAAAATATAGGCCTGATGGAACCATAGAAAAATATAAGACTAGACTAGTTGCTAAGGGCTTCATTCAAAAGCATGGTGTAGATTATTTTGATGTGTATGTGCCTGTAGCTAGGACCACTATTATTAAGGTTCTTTTTGTACTTGCATCTATACATAAACTTATAATTCACCAAATGAATATGAAAATGGCTTTTTTTAATGGGGATCTAGACGAAGAGATTTACATGAATTGGCCAGAGGGCTTTGTTGTTCATTGTAAACAATATAAAGCATGCAAATTTAGTAGATCTTTATATGGACTTATGCAAGTTCCTAAATAGTAGCATGAAAAGTTTGATGTAACTATTTTATCCTATGATTTTCATATTAATATGATTGATGAACGTGTATACTGTAAAGAAGTCAATGATCAAAAAGTTATTTATATTTAAATATAGGTAATATTGTAATTTTTATCACCCATATGAATGTGATTAATGATGTGACAAGCTCTCTCTCAAAATTTTGATATGAAAGATTTAGGGCAAGCTAATGTGATCTTAAACATAAAAATTATTAAAGAATCTGATAAAATTATCATGTCTCAATCTCATTAATGCGAATAATTATTAAAAAAGTTTGAATACTTTGACCGTAAGCCCGTGTCTACTCCTTATAACTCATGTGCACACTTAAAGAAAAACCTAGATGAACCATTCAAACAAAATAGGTATGCTTAATTAATTGGTTCATTGGGATATCTAGTAAACTTCACCGGATCTAACCTTGCCTATGCAGTCAATAGGCTAAGTAGATATATTTGTAATCTGAATAGGGATCACTAGAAGGCCTTGGAAAGAATTTTTAGGTATCTTAAGGGTACCATATCATATGGTTTACACTTTTTTGGCTATCCAGCTATCCTAGAGGGTTATAGTGATGCTAATTGGATTAATGATACTCTAAAATATATAAAATTCACTTCAAAATTTATGTTCCTTCTAGGAAATGCTACAATCTCTTCGATGTCTTCCAAACAAACTATAATTGCCAGAAGCACTATGCAATCTGAATTGATTACTCTAGATACCACTATTAATGAAGCTAAGTGGCTTAGAGAGTTTTTATACGATATTCCATTATTTGTTATACATCTTCCTCCTATTTCTATTCATTATGATTATAGAGCTACAATATTGACAAATGTGCACAATAAAATACAGATGTAAAAATGAATCGTCATATAAAAGTTAGACATAAATCAATAAGAGAAGATTAAATATAATGTGATTACTTTGAACTTTGTGAGATCCAAAAAAAATCTAGCTAATCAGCTAACTAAAGGATTATCTAGTATAGTGGTCCAAAAATCATCGAGAGGGATGGGGTTAAGCCCATAAGAAAGTCTTTAGTGGTGGCAACCTAACTTGATAAAGGTTCAATGGGTAGAAACAAAACAAATAGAAGACCATAAGGAGCACTGTGTTTTATTTTTACTCCTCATCCCAATAGCAATAGTTCTCCTAAATATAAGAGGATAAGCCTAAGCTTTGAATGGTTCGGTTCTGAGGCCTATGAGGTAGAGTGTTACCTTGCAAATATCCTCTGTATGTATAGAGCTGTGAGGCCACATTTATGGGTAGAGGGTTATTCCCTAAAATATGCATGAAAGGATATATGCGCAAGGCCTCTAATAGTGCAACTTGCTTTGAACCACAAAGTAACTATACTGCGTGTGTCATTTGTAGAAATTTGATTCACTGGCCTGGTTTAAGGCAAAGTCCACCATGTGCCCTCAGATGAATACTGTCAACTCTAAGTAGAGGTTTAAATCCGAAATATATCTTCACCCATTACATAGTATACAGTGCCCAGCATATAAGGTTTGTATTTATTGATTTTCACTTATTTTATGATTTTAAACAAGTTGAATGTTCTTAAAATTTTAAATTATGTGGAGGATTGTTGAATTTATTAATTCTTTTGTCATTTAAAATTTTAAATGAATAATAATTTTGGGAATATTTTTTTTATTATATTATTGTGTTAATTTGAATCATTTATAAATTACTCTATTTTATTGATCTATATAAGGCAAACTTTGCTCTATTTTATTGACCTATATAAGGCAAGATCCAACGAGTTTACCTAAAAAGTTTAAGAATGATTTATTAATGATCTATTTATTGAAACTTTCTCATTTGGCTCCTTCTATTAGGCCAATCATTATAGAGCTTCCTTTTATTTGCCATCTTTCTCTATTGGGTTCTTCTCTCTCCATTGTAGCTAGTCTATATATTGGCTAAAATGAGAAAAGAAGAGGGATGAGATTCTATTTCCTTTTAATTCTCTCTTGCTCTTCTATTTTGCTAAACCTTTAAAGTTTTTTTCGGTTCGCATCTAGCCTCTTTGAAATCATACTGGGGAGGAATGAGTAGTCATCCATCGGGTTTTTGTATCTTTGGGAGCGGCCACCAGTAAGCTCTCACATAGAGGGATGATATCGCTTCTTCTAGGATAATGCCTTTAGTCATGTCTCGATTCCAGACTACTCTCTAATTTTTTCAATTTAATATTTCATTACTTAAAACAGAAACGTGCGCAATTTTATTTTATCTATTTTTTACCTATTATTATATTTCCAACGTTAATACACGCATAGAATAATTGAACAAGTAATAAAAACCATCCACCTCTTCCAGAGCATCTGGATGTTTTGGTTCTTATTGTCCTCTCATGAGGTAATTGCTTCCCTCCCTTTCAGACTTTTTGGGCTCCTTTTATGAGTTGGTTCTTTATTGTCCCCTGTAGATGGAATGATAACCCAGTCAATTTAATTTTTCTATATGGTCAGTTTCGTCACGACCCTGGTGAGCACCATATGATAATATACACCCGCCAACTATATATATATATATATATATATATGATTCACTCGTCCATGTTTTGTGTCCAGGAGATGAGGCCGCTCTCTTTCTATTCTGTCTTTTAATTTGTGTTTGTGTTTTAGAGAGAGAGAGAGAGAGAGAGAGAGAGAGAGTGAGAGTAACGAAAGACGTTGAAGGAGGTGACCATGAAAGGGAAGGTAATTACATCTATTACATATCTTTGAAGATCATATTCTTTACAGTAGTTCTGTAAAGTTTGATAAAATTTGTCACAGCAATGAACTAGAACTGATGGGTTCCATTTTCCCTCCCTCTCCCCATTTTGTTTTTTTATTCTATAATTTTTTCTTCCTTTCTATTGTATAGACTATTTTTTTAATGTTATTTTTCCCATGAGTAATAAAAAAGAGTGATGCAAAACCTTAGCACGTGTGAATTTGTTTAATGAGCAACATCATGACCAAATGCGGGTTTAGAAAGTCCTACTTGAAGCGAGTCAGCCATCCTCTTTTCTGATGCAACTTTTTCATTGCAGGTGCATTTTAGGTGCATGGTTTTTTTTTATCAGGTCATTATTATAAAGGATATATTATAATGATCAATTTCATGGGTCGAATACTTCGGTAACACTTTAACACTCAATCCTAATCATCTTTTATGCAACGATCACATTACTTTCAACAACACAATCAAAGGATTTATAAGACATCTTTCAATTTATAATCAACATGCTATGAAGCATCACTAATTACCAACTTCTGATCTAGCATAGGAGTTCTCCGTTGCTTTGTGAACGGTTCAATCTCCCTTTGGACTTGCCTTCCATGTATGGTGGATTTTAAAATTCATGATTACTGTCATCTCTTAAGCAAGGTGCTGAAAATTTATCAGGACATCACCTTGGACGAGTAATTGAGCACACAATATAGTTGCTCTCTATGATGCTACCAAAATCTAACTTGAACAACCCATTGTATATTTTACCACTGTGAATTACATTTGCGTTACAATCCATGATCTCCTTACAAAAGAATAGCCAAGAATGTGCTATTTGGATTAATTTCTTGGCTCTATATAAATTTCTAAGATCTACTCAGCGTATGATTGATGTGGAACTAAATATATATCCACGTGTATTCTCACATGCCACTCTGTTTAAGCTGGCCAAGCTAAGGGTCCTAATCCATTTATAAGGACTATGGTGTTCTAGCACTTGCATGGAGTGTTGCTCAATTAGGGTGGTTCATCGGGCCTCTTGTTCTCTTTGGCTTCTCCTGCATCACCTACTTCCCCTCCATTCTATTTGCCCACCGCTGTCGGTCCCCCGATCTGATCAATGGAACAACTAATCGCTCATATATAGATGCAGTCAGATCATATCTAGCTAGATAAGTTAACCTTCAAAAGAATCAGAATTGTTGGTTTCCTCTGAATTCAACACTTTGTTTTTGAGCAAATTAATATAGGTGTTAACACCTCCTCTTGCTTCTTCTCAAGGACCTAGAAAAGTATATATTCTTCTATGGATGTGCACAGTATATGACTCTAAGTGGAGCTCTGGTGGGCTGCACTATCACAGCGAGTACTGGCATGATGCAAGTTCATTTTACTTCAATTTTATTGGGTTTATGGGCATAGCTAGATTGCTTCATGAGGGTGTTTGTTCTTTGTATGCTGCTGTAAGTGCGGTGAAGCGAGCAGACTGTTTCCATAGGAATGAGCATATATGGTGCAAGATGTGATGTGGGAGCATGTACATGGTGGTTTTTAGGTTGCTAGCTCCAACTTATTCTATCGCAGTTATGGAGCTTGGAGAACATGATAACATGGCTCTCTGTGGTGGCAGTGGCAACATCATTTGCTTACTCCTTTATCAGCCTTGGCCTTTGTATTATTGGTGGCAGTGGCAACATATATAATTTCTCCTGCACATCCCATAGCAAGAGAAAGACGAGATGAGTGCCTATTTTTTATAAGGGCTTGGCTTGGGAAAGGAAAATGAAATAGGAGCACTCTCTCAGTGGGGAAGGTGCTACCTTAGCTGACAGCAGGCAAAGGGCATTTGGTCAAGGTTTCTTGCAGGAGGAGTGACAAATTGAAGCCCTGTCTGACTGGCTAGACCCAGAAAAGCAGCCCAGGCCCATGCGCATGGGCGCACGTGCGAAAACACCGGTCCATGTTCGGATCTCTCGCGAGTGCAGCGTATACGATCTACCATATTTTTATAGTCTACAATGGGCACGTGGACCGAGCATCCGTTTCCAAAGTGTTTTTCATGGTCCAGGATGGACCGATGCCTATTTTCTCGATGTTTCTCACAATCTACACGATATCTGATGGAAGGTGCGATCGGATGATGGATCTCACTTTCGATGTTGATCCAATGGCTGAGGACTTATCCGATTAGTTTTGGGCATGATCCAGTGTGTTGTTTTGATCATCTGATGCAGATCGGATGGAAGAGAAGGTTTTTTCAATTCTACAGCGAATCGGAGTCCGTTTTTGACATGGTTTGGACCTAATTTTACCTGGTAATGAGCTCTATTTAAAGGGAGGACTTGGGAGAGGTTCAACAGTAGTGAGAGTAGTGAAAACAATAAATAAAGAGAGGGTTCGAGAGAAGAAAAAAAAGGAGAGACGTGAGATTCCTTTGAGAAAAAAATAAAAGAGTATTTTTCTTTTGTAAAAGGAAAGTTTGTGAGTTTTTTAATTTTCTTCTTCTTCTCCAATTTTGTACTTTGTTGTGCCGTAGATTATTAGTAGAAAAATGTTGAGGAGGTTTTGCCCGTAGACGTAGGCCAATAATCAGGCCGAACCATGTAAATCTGATGTGCTCTCTTTTTTTTTTTATTGTTTGATTATCTCTCCTATTTTGCATTCTATGTTTGTTCTTGTGATAACCCGGCCCGATGGGCCAAAAGCCCACTAAGCCCACTTAGGAAAAAAAAAAAACAGGGAAGAAGACTCCCGATCGGAGTCTTCCCCTTCCCCGGTTCTGATCAGGAATCGGAGTCCTAGGGCCATTAAAAGATCCTAGGACGAACTCTATAAGAACCCCCCTCCTTTCCTCTAAGAGAAGACACAACAGTTACCGACGATCGCCGGAGTTCTTCTCTGACTTTTTCGATTGAAGCCGCGGCCCCTCGACTCATGCTCGCTGCAATTTCACGCTGGTGGGGGTCATCGGAGGCTGTGGTAAGTCCTTCATCCTCTTCCTCCCTTCTCTCCCTTCTTTTCTGTGCCGGTGGGTATGACTGCCGGCGACAGAAGTCGTCGGACTTCATCAGAAAAGGGAAGCCCTGTTCGACCTCTCCCTTTTCCTGGTTTTTAAGGCGCCGACGGTCTCGCCGACCGCCGGCTCTGGCCTCTCCGAACTCGGGAGAGTCGCCCTTTGCCGTCGGCCACCGCCGGGCAAGGTATGGCCGTGAACGGTCGGTCTAAGGTACGGGGACATCTAGATCCCCTGTTTCGGCCAAAGAAGGCCACAGGAAAAAAAAAAGAAAAGAAAAGGAAAAAGAAAAGAAAAGGAAAAAGAAAAGAAAAGGAAAGAAAAAGAAAAAGAAAAAGAAAAGAAAATATAAATAATAATAATAATAATAATAATAATAAAATAATACACATGAGAAAAAAAAATTTTCATCCCTCTCTAAAGTCTTTCTCTCTCTAAAATTGGACTTTCTCTCTACTTTCTCTCTCTAAAAATTTTTTCCCTTTAAGGAGCCCTATGGATCCCCTATTATGCCATCTTCTCCATTCCTAAGGACCTATGACCTTAAATCAGTCTAGAGCCGAAGGGAGAGATTTATTGGACTGATCATCAAATCGATCATTTTTTTATATTATGTAATTTTATTAAATATATAAAATAAAATTTATTGATGATTTAATATTTTAAATAGGACTGTCTGATTCTTTTAAGGAAGATTAAAAGGTCTAGGACGATCGAGGTAAGTAGATCTTATGCTCCTTATTTATTTTTAAATGATCATATTTTTATGCAAAGAATTGCTATTGATGAAATCATAATTTTTTATAAAATAAGGATCGACATATGTGATATGAAAAAGTATGTTTTATTGTGAGCATTGATTTCATGAATATGTCTTATGAAAATAGCATGATTATGAAGCATGAATTTCATTATTTTTCCATCTATGTATATGTATGCTTTAAGAAAAAGATATAATGATTTCAAAGGCTCTCAGATGGCTATGAATGAATCTCTTCGGAAAGATCAACATCCGGAGCTAGCATCCACACGAAATATGGCCCTACCAGCGGGTATAAAGTTGGCACATAAATTAAGAACTCTGTCGATTAAGAAACATGGCCCTGTCACGGGTATAATAGTGACCTTAACACGAATATCTGTGAGCAATGTTTTGAAACATGACATGAATACATGATGAAAATGATTTACGATTCATAATTATGAAATATACATGATTTATGCATGCATGATGAGCTTATAATTTATTTTATTATATGCTCTATAAAATATTTATTTTTATAATAATTGTTATTTGCTAAATGATGCATTATCATAGAAAACTTATGCTTGATCCGATAAAGAAGCGGAAGTCTACTTACTGAGCTGGTGTAGCTCATATTCTTTTTGTTTTCTTTTTCATGTATAGAGAAATAAGGCTAGGACTGATGGAAAGAAAATTCAGGCTTGGGGATCGGCAAAGCAAGCTTGAAAATTTTGCATTAGGAATTCAGTTTATGATTATGGATTGTAGTCATTATGAATTTTAAGAATTAGATTATTTCATCTTTGGATTTAGATGCTCTGAACCAGTTTTAGTTTAATTAAATATTTGAATTGAACTTTATTATTACATTTATTTATGATACACTTGTTATTATATTTAAGAAGATGAATTTTGGCTTCGTGTTATCGTGGGTCCATCCCTCGGTAACATGGCCGTGTTATATCCCGAATTTGGGACGTGACATTTTATGGTATCAGAGCGATAGGTTTAATCAAGGGTAGAACTTAAAACCTAACAGTGGGTAGTTAGATTACGCATAGTTAGATTCTGACTTAAATTATTAACTGTACTGCAACTCTGTTATAAAATAATGTAATAATGTTGGCATTTGAATAGGAAGCGATGAGCGATAGGGAGGACGAGACCTTGGCAAATATGACTGCTAGGACAAGAGGAGCAAGAGGAGCAAGATTGACATCGCGGGGAGCTGCCAATCAACCAGTTGAGTGGGCTCCTGACGCACCGGCCACTCAGGCGAGCATTACTGGTGTATGTCAAGTGGTGGCTCAGCTTATCCAGCAGCAGGCACAAACTGCTCCTCGACCGACATTATCTATGGAGTCATACTACGAGAGATTCAGAAGGCTCAACCCACCTCTATTTGAGGGTGGATCTGATCCTATGGCTACAGAGATATGGATTCGAGAGATGGAAAAGATGTTTGATGCCCTGCAATATTCTGAGAATATGAAGGTCCGATTAGCCGTTCCTATGTTAAAAGGGAATGCCGAGTTTTGGTGGACTGCAATAAAAGCTGCCTATAGAAATAATGATGATCAACTCACTTGGAAAGAATTCAAAGAGATATTTTATGATCAGTACTTTCCGGAGACAATGAGATTGGTAAAAGAAAATGAGTTTCTAGCCTTAAAGCAAAAGGATGATATGACGGTGTTAGAATATGCTAACAAATTTAATAAGCTAGGCCGCTTCTGCTCCCAGCTTATGGAGTTTGAAAGGAGTAAAGCTAACAGATTCGAACAAGGTCTAAGATATGGAATTCGATCCCGTCTGTCTTTTCATATTTTCAATAACTACAAGAACGTACTGGAGCGAACTTTGAAAGTGAAGTCTGAATTGAAAAGAGTAGATCTAGAAAGAGGAGATAAGAAGAGATCGAGATTAGCAAGATATCTAAAGGATCAGCAGAAAAATTTCAAAAATAATAACTCTGATAAGAAGAAAGAATTTTCATCCTGCTCCTATTGTGAAAAAAATCACAATGGACCTTGTCTCAAGAGGATAGGAGCATGCTTCTTATGTGGTGAGAAAGGACATATGGCTCGTGATTGCCCAAATAAGAAAAGAGATGACTCTAGACCTAACAAACCAATTGATCAAAAATAGAAAGGAAATGCATGAGTGTTTACTTTAAACCAGTAGGAGGCCAATGCAAATGATCAAGTGATGACAGGTATTATCCCAGTCAATTCTATTCATGCTCGTGTGTTATTCGATTCCGTCTCTTCTCACTCTTTTATATCTCTCAAGTTTGCTACTTCTTTGAATTGTGTGCCTGAAAAACTAAATGAACCATTATATGTTAGCACACCTTTTAAAAATATTATTGTTGCTAACATTATTTTTAAGAATTGCATAATCCAAATAGAAGAAAAAGAATTAGCAGCAGATTTGATTCAGCTAAATATGTATGATTTTGACGTTATTCTTGGGATGAACTGGTTATCTTCGTACCATGCACATATTGATAGTTTTGAAAAAAGAGTGGTATTTCAAATTTCGGATGAACCGCAATTCTTCTTTCAAGGCGAAGTTCATAATACAAAACCTAAACAATCTTTGGGTATTATCTCAATCATGAACGCAAGAAAAACTTTGAGAAAAGGATGCAAAGCATTTTTGACCCATGTAGTAGACGTCGAGAAGGAAAAAATAAAGTTGGATGATATCCCAATTGTCAAAAAAATTTCTGATATTTTTTCAGATGAACTACCTGGACTGCCCCCAGAGCGTGAGGTTGAATTTAAAATTGATATCACCCCAGGAACCGGACCTATTTCAAAACCTTCTTATCGGATGGCTCCGGTAGAATTATGAGAATTAAAGGATCAACTGCAAGAACTTTTGAATAAAAAGTTTGTCCGATCAAGTACATCACCCTGGAGAGCTCCTGTGTTATTTGTGAAAAAGAAAGATGGGAGCATGCGTTTATGCATTGACTATCGGGAGTTGAACAAGGTAACCATAAAAAATAAATATCCTCTTCCTCGAATAGATGACTTATTTGATCAACTTCAGGGTGCTCAAGTTTTCTCCAAAATTGACTTACGATCAGGCTATCATCAACTAAGAATTAGAGATGAAGATGTACCTAAGATTGTATTTAGAACCAGGTATGACCATTATGAATTTTTAGTAATGTCTTTTGGACTAACCAATGCACCGGCTATTTTTATGGATATGATGAACAGGATTTTTAAGCTGTATCTGGATCACTTCGTTGTTGTTTTTATTGATGATATCCTAGTTTATTCTAAAAATATAGAGGAACATGAGAGACATTTGAGGATTGTGTTTCAGACCTTGAGAAAAGAGAAGCTCTTCGCCAAGCTTAATAAGTGTGAGTTCTGGTTGGATAGTGTTGTCTTCCTCGGTCATGTAATATCTAAGGAAGGAATCTCAGTCGATCCAAAGAAGATAGAAGCCGTGGTGAATTGGCCTCGTCCGACTAATGTGACGGAAGTTAGAAGCTTCTTAGGCTTGACTAGTTATTATAGAAGATTCGTCGAGGAATTTTCTCAAATTGCAATTCCTCTAACTCGCTTAACTCAGAAACAAATAAAATTTGAATGGAGCAGTGAATGTGAGTAGAGTTTTCAAGATCTGAAGCAACGATTGATATCTGCCCCAGTTCTTACTTTACCATCTAATAAGGGAGGATTTGTCATTTATAGTGATGCTTCCAAGAAGGGATTAGGTTGTGTGTTGATGCAGAACGATAAGGTCATAACTTATACTTCTCGACAACTAAAAGCCTATGAGCAGAATTATCCGACATATGATTTGAAGTTAGCAGCTATTATTTTTGCTTTAAAGATTTGACGACACTATTTATATGGAGAATCATGTGAAATCTTTATTGATCATAAAAGCTTGAAATACTTATTTACTCAAAAAGAGCTGAACATGAGGCAAAGAAGGTGGCTTGAACTATTAAAAGATTATGATCTAAATATTAAATATCACCCTGAAAAAGCCAATGTGGTGGCAGATGCACTTAGTAGGAAGTCTTCAGCGAATGTGATGACTCTGCTATCCTTTCAGCAACAAATTCTGAGGGATCTTGAAGATTTATAAATTGAAGTGACTTGTACTGATATTAAGAATGTGTTAGCAAATTTAATGGTACAACCAGCATTGATCGAACGGATAAAAGTGGCCCAACAAAGTGATATTCATTTATGTCAGTTTAAGAAGGATATGGAGAAAGGGCTACGAACTGAGTTTAGGCTACATATAGATAGAACTCTTTATTTTGGGAACAGATTATGTATACCAGGAGATCCTGAACTAAAAAAAATTTTTTTGAAAGAAGCCCATAAATTCCGTTTCTCCTTTCATCCCGGTAGTACAAAGATGTATAGAGATTTAAAACAACTCTTCTGGTGGAATGGAATGAAGTAGGAGATAGCTCGGTTTGTATCTCAATGCTTGGTATGCCAGCAAGTGAAAGCCGAACATCAAAGACCTACTGGTTTGCTAAGACCATTAGAGATACCAGAATAGAAATGGGAGCATATCATGATGGATTTCGTTACTGGACTTCTAAGGACAACAAGAAAAAATGATGCAGTGTGGGTGATTGTTGATCGGCTTACTAAATCAGCTCACTTTCTACCTTTTCGAGTTAGCACTCCACTTGATAAGTTAGCCCAGATGTATATTGATGGAATTGTATGCCTGTACGGTGTTTCAATAAGTATTGTATCTGATCGAGATCCACGATTCATATCTAGCTTTTGAAAAAGTTTTCAAGATGCTTTGGGGACAGAATTGAGGCTTAATACTGCATTCCATCCCCAGACTGATGGCCAATCTGAAAGGATAATTCAAACTCTTGAGGATATGTTAAGAGCTTGTGCTTTTGATTTCGGAGGACATTAGGATAATCATGTGACATTGATTGAATTTGCATATAACAACAGTTTTCATTCTAGTATCCGGATGGCACCCTATGAAGCCCTATATGGAAGAAAGTGTAGATCCCCTCTGTATTGGGATGAAGTAGGTGAAAAGAAATTAATAGGTCTTGAGTTAGTTCAAGATGCTAGAAATAAAATTTATCTAATCAAGAGAAGACTCAAGGCAGCACAGGATAGATAGAAGAGTTGGACAAATAAAAAAAGAAGAGAATTAGAATTTCAGATCGGTGATCATATTTTTCTAAAAGTATCACATACTAAGGGTGTCATGAGGTTTGAGAGACATGGCAAGCTGAGCCCACGATATATTGGACTTTTTAAAATTTTAAATCGAGTAGGAGATGTTGCTTACGAACTAGCCTTACCACCAGATTTATCCAAAGTGCACAATGTCTTTCATGTTTCACTACTGAGAAAGTTTGTACCTGATCCAAATAGTATGATAAAGTATGAGCCATTGGAAGTTCATGAAGATCTAACCTATGAAGAATTTTTTCTCTGAATTATTGATCAAAAAGAGCAAGTTCTAAGACGGCGTATCATTCCGTATGTAAAGATTCATTGGAGTAATCATGAAGAGAGAGAGGCCACATGGGAGCTTGAAGATGATATGAAGATGAGATATCCATACTTATTTGAAAATGAAGATATGTTAAATTTTGAAGACAAAATTTTTTATAAGGGGGGTAGAATGTGATAACCCGGCCCGATGGGCCAAAAGCCCACTAAGCCCACTTAGGAAAAAAAAAATAGGGAAGAAGACTCCCGATCGGAGTCTTTCCCTTCCCCGATTTCGATCAGGAATCGGAGTCCTAGGGCCATTAAAAGACCCTAGGACGAGCTCTATAAGAACCCCCCTCCTCTCCTTTAAGAGAAGACACAACAGTCACTGACGATCGTCAGAGTTCTTTTCCGATTTTTTCGATTGAAGCCGCGGCCCCTTGACTCATGCTCGTCGCGATTTCATGCCGGTGGGGGTCATCGGAGGCTGTGGTAAGTCCTTCCTCCTCTTCCTCCCTTCTCTCCTTTCTTTCCTGTGCCGGTGGGCATGACTGCCGGCGACAGGAGTCGACGGATTTCATCAGAAAAGGGAAGTCCTGTTTGGCCTCTCCCTTTTCCTGATTTTTAAGGCACCGACGGTCACACCGACCGTCGACTCTGGCCTCTCCGAACTTGGAAGAGTCGTCCTTTGCCACTGGCCACCGTCGGGCAAGGTACGATCGTGAATGGCCGGTCTAAGGTACGGGGACCTCTAGGTCCCCTGTTTCGGCCAAAGAAGGCCACGGGAAAAAAAAAAGAAAAGAAAAGGAAAAAGAAAAGAAAAGAAAAAAAGAAAAGAAAAGAAAATAATAATAATAATAATAATAATAATAATAATAAATAATACACATGAGAAAAAATTTCTCTCATTCCTCTTTAAAGTCTTTCTCTCTCTAGAATTGAACTTTCTCTCTCTACTTTCTCTCTCTAAAAATTTTCTCTCTCTAAGAAGCCCTATGGATCTCCTATTAGGCCATCTTCTCCACTCCTAGGGACCTATAACCTTAAATCGATCTAGAGCCGAAGGGAGAGATTTATTGGACTGATCATCAAATCGATCATTTCCTTATATTATGTAATTTTATTAAATATATGAAATAAAATTTATTGATGATTTAATATTTTAAATAGGACTGTCCAATTTTTTTAAGAAAGATCAAAAGGTCCAAGATGATCGAGGTAAGTAGATCTTATGCTCCTTATTTATTTTTAAATGATCATGTTTTTATGCAAAGAATTGCTATTGATGAAATCATAATTTTTATAAAATAAGGATCGGCATATGTGATATAAAAAAGTATATTTTATTATGAGTATTGATTTCATAAATATGTCTTATGAAAATAGCATGATTATGAAGCATGAATTTCATTATTTTTCCATCTATGTATATGTATGCTTTAAGAAAAAGATATAATGATTTCAAAGACTCTCAGATGGCTATAAATGAATCCCTTCGGGAAGATCGACATCCGAAGCTAGCATCCATACGAAACATGGCCCTACCAGCGGGTATAAAGTTGGCACATGAATTAAGAACTCTGTCGATTAAGAAACATGGCCCTGTCATGGGTATAATAGTGACCTTAACACGAATATCTGTGAGCAATATTTTGAAACATGACATGAATATATGATGAAAATGATTTACGATTCATAATTATGAAATATACATAATTTATACATGTATGATGAGCTTATAACTTATTTTATTATATGCTCTATAAAATATTTATTTTTACAATAATTGTTATTTGCTAAATGATGCATTATCATAGAAAACTTATGTTTGATCCGGTAAGGAAGCAGAAGTCTACTTACTGAGCTGGTGTAGCTTATATTCTTTTTGTTTTCTTTTTCATATACAGAGAATTAAGGTTAGGATTGATGGAAAGAAAATCCAGGCTTGGAGATCAGCAAAGCAAGCTTGAAAATTTTGCACTAGGAATTCAGTTTATGGTTATAGATTATAATCATTATGAATTTTAAGGCTTGGATTATTTCATCTTTGGATTTAGATGCTCTGAATCAGTTTTGATTTAATTAAATATTTGAATTGAACTTTATTATTATATTTATTTATGATACACCTGTTATTATATTTAAGAAGATGAATTTTGGCTTCGTGTTATCGTGGGTCCATCCCTCGGTAACATGGCCGTGTTATGTCCCGAATTTAGGACGTGACAGTTCTAGTTATCTTTCCTCTATAAAATGATCTTATTTCTACTATACTTGTATGCTGTGTGGATCGAGATGTGCTCGATTATCCCACAGCCTGCTCTTTCAGTTTAGTATCAGAGTATCGGAGATTCTTTTGTAGCTGGTTTGATTTGAAACAATGACGGACAAGATGACGACAACAAAATACAAGATACTGAGGTTTGATGGATCAAACTTTGTACTTTGAAAGATGAAGATGCAGGCGGTATTGATCAAGGATGGTTGTGAAATTACTTTGCAAAGAAAAAAATGCAAACTTCAAAAGATGACGAATGGGCAATATGAAGAGAAAGATAAGCCGGCAATAACGAACCTCTATTTGGCATTGGATGATTCGGTATTGTTCAATATCGAGATCGAGACTACTGCAAAAGAGATTTGAAAAAAATTGAAGAATCTTTATGAAGGTATGTCTTTGGTAAATAAAATCTATTTAAGACAGCAATTATATAATCTAAAGATGAAGGGTGGGGCATCAGTTCAAGAGTACTTAGGTGTATTAAATTTCATTGTGAGCAAGCTTGCGGTCCTAGATGTCAAAATTGATGATAAAGAGAAGGCTAGCATTCTACTTTGTTCTATGCCGGAGTCTTGGGATAATCTTATGTTGAACTTAAGTCACGTTGAAATCCTTAAGATGGAATCTATTGTTTCATCATTGCTTACAGAAGAGATGAGATGAAAATTTAGCCAAGGAAGCTCTTCAGGAGAGGTCATGGTAGCACGGGGTAGGCCTTTCGAAAGAAAACATGGTGATCAAAGAAAGACAAGATCTAAATTCAAGAGCAAGAAGAAGGTGAATGCTAGAATTATGGAAAAATAGGGCACGTAAAGAAAAATTATCGGGCTAAAAGAGTTGATACAAAATCTGAATCGAGAAACTTTCAAAGCAATATAGTAGAAAGTGAAACTGGTTCAGCTACTTCAGATGACAGGGATGCATTGACAGTATTGAAAAGATCTGAGCTCGCACGTTATTGGATTTTGGATTCGGAGGCATCTTTTCACTTGACTCCTTTTAGAGAGTGATTTCATACATACAAACCATTGAATGGAGGAGTTATCTATTTGGATAATAATACAACTTGTGTTGTGATTGGAGTAGAAGATGTTCGGATCAAGATGTTTGATGGTATAGTTTGGATGGCTTCTAATGTACAGTATGTTTCTACACTGCGCAAGAGTCTACTGTCCCTTGGAAAGTTTATCAGAAAGAAAGATCAATTGAAGATGTCCAAAAGATGTTTGGTGGTGATAAAGAGAGTACAAATAGGTGGTCTTTATAAATTGATGGGCGTGACTCAGGTGGGAGAGGTGGCAATAGCAAGTTCAAAGATGGTGTCTCCGATGGTTTGGCATCGACATCTGAAATATATGAGTGAGCATGGACTATAATTATTATTAAATAAGGAGCTTCTTCTGGGGTTCAAGTCAGCGCCACTGAAATTTTGTGAAGATTGCATCTATGGTAAATAAAAAAAGATCTCTTTCTCTTTATCACAGCAGCAGAGTAAAAAATTTCTTGAGCTAATCTACTTAGATACTTGGGAGTCGCCTAATAGATCTTTGGGTGGGTGTTCTTACTTCATCTCCTTCATTGATGACTATTCTCAAAAGGCTTGGATATATATTCTGAAGCGAAAATCTAATATTTTTGAAATCTTTAAGAAATTCAAAGCTCTGGTAGAAAATGAAAAAGATTTGAAAATTAAATACCTATATTCTGATAATGAAGGAGAATATTGCTCTAAGGAGTTTGATGAGTTTTGCAGTGAGCATGAAATTTGACGATAGTTTACAATTTTTGAGACATCACAGCAAAATGGTGTGGTACAAAAGTTTAATAGAACACTTATGGAAAGGGTCTATTGTATGATGAGCACTGCAAAACTTGACAAGAGGTTTTGGACAGAGGCTGCATGCATGGCTTGTTACTTGATCAATCGAGCACCGACAATATTCTTTGGGTTGGAAATTCCAGAAGAATTATGGAGCGACAAGCCAGTAGATTATTTTCATCTTTGTGTCTTTGGATGTAATGCGTATATGTGGATTCTAAAAGAAAAGAGGACAAAATTGGACAGAAACTCTCGGAGGTGCATCTTTCTTGGCTATGCTAAAGGAGTAAAGGGGTATCGGTTGTGGGACCCTACTACCCACAAGATTGTTGTTAGCTGAGATATTATTTTTAATGAAGAATTTTTTCAAGGCACCAAGGAAAAGCAAGATGATGAAGCCATTACTTCTATTTAGTTCTTTGATACAGGTGATGAGGTGCAAGCAGAGCAAGCACAGGTGAACGATGAGGTAGTTGATGATGGATCAGAATCCTCTGAGGATGCTATCTCACTGGAAGAGCTATCAATGGAATCTGAGTGACCTAGGAGGGTCATTAGACCTCATGTCAAGTATGATGACTATGTCACTTCTTTTATTCCTTTTGCTAATCATGTTTGTGCTTATGTTGCTTTGGTGGAGAAGGACGAGCCAACTTCATACAGGGAGGTATGTGAGTCTACCAATGCTGAAAAGTGGCATTGTGCTATTGAGGAGGAGATGGAGTCATTTCGAAAGAATAAGACATGGGAGCTTGTAGTTCTACCGGAGGAGAGGAGTCCGATCGAATGTCGGTGGGTCTATAAAGTGAAGAAGAATACAGATGAAAATGTGGATAGGTTCAAAGCACATTTGGTGGCGAAGGATTATGCTTAGAAATCAAAAATTAATTTTGATGAGATCTTCTCATCAGTGGTTCATCTTACTACTATTCGAGTTATTTTGACGATCGCGGTAATCATGGATTTGGAGCTTGAGCAGATAGATGTAAAGATGGCTTTCTTACATGGTGACTTGAAGGAGGAGATTTATATGGTGCAATCTAAAGATTTTGTTGAAAAAGACAAGGAGGAGTTGGTTTATTGGCTAAACAAATCATTGTACGGTCTCAAACAAGCGTCGAGGTGTTGATACAAATGATTTGATTCCTTCATTGTGACTTTGGGATTGGATCGACTGAAAGTAGATCATTATGCATATTTCTATAATTATGATGACGGGAGCTTCTGTATCTTGCTGTTATATGTCGACGATATGGTGGTCGCAGGGAATAGTAGGAGTCGAATATCAGATTTGAAAGCTCAGTTGGCTGGAAAGTTCGAGATGAAGGACTTAGGAGTCGTAAACCAAATACTCGGGATGAAAGTTCTATGGGAGAGGAAGGATAGGAAGGTTTGGCTTTCACAAAAAAAATATATGGAGAAAATTCTGTAACGTTTCAATATGCAGAATGCAAAGCCAGTCTCTACCCCATTTTCTATTCAGTTGAAACTGTCAGCAGAGCAATCATCCAGTACAGAAGCAGAAAAGGCTGACATGGCTCGAGTGCCATATTCATCAGCAATAGGGAGCCTTATGTTTGCTATGGTATGCACAAGACCAAACATTGCACAAGCAGTGAAAGTTGTGAGCCGGTATATGACAAATCCAAATAGCGACTATTGGACAGTAGTAAAGTGGATCCTCCGATATCTAAGGGGGATGATTGATCATTCACTCTGTTATGGTTCAGCAGGTTTGGAGTGTATTGGGTATGTTGATTTTGATTTTGCAGGTGATCGGAACAAGAGGAGATCTACCACAGGTTATGTGTTCTCTATGGGCGGCGGTGCTATTAGGTGGGAGTCTAAACTTCAATCAGTAGTGGCATTATCAACGACAGAGGCAGAGTATATTGTAGTGGCACACGCATGCAAAGAAGCTATCTGGCTCAAGAGACTTCTTAGAGACTTCAAGGTGAAGCAAGATGTGATGAGGGTGAATTGTGATAGTCAAAATGTATTGCTCTTGGCGAAAAATCCGATGTTTCACTCTCGGACAAAGCATATTGGCATTCACTATCACTTTGTGAGAGATGTGGTTGATGATGGTCTAATCTCATTGCTGAAAATTCATACAGATGCAAATCCAACAGATGTGTTGACAAAACCAGTGGCTTGGGAGAAGTTCAATTGGAGCAAAGCTTCTTTCGATCTTGGAGCTACGTGAGAAGTGGAAGGTTGGCAAGACTTCCAAGGATGATGTTCTTGTGAGTTCGGCACATGTCTTCAAGTGGGAGAATTGATAGATTGAAGCCTTGTCCGACCGGTCCAAACCCAGAAAGGCAGCCTAGGCCCACGTGCGCGGGTGCGCGCGTGAAAACACCGGCCCAGGCCCACTCGTGCAGGTGCGGCGTACGTGGTCTACCGCATTTTTACGGTCTACGATAGGCACATGGACCGAGCGCTCGTTTTTAGGGCATTTCTTATGGTCCACGATGGACTGACGTCTGTTTCCTCGATGTTTTTTGCGGTTTACATGATATCTGATAAATCGGAGGTGCGATCGGACAATGAATCTCGCTCCCTATGTTGATCCAACGGCCGAGGACTTATCCAATTAGTTTTGGACATGATCTAACACGTTGTTTTGATCATCTGATGCAGATCGGATGGCAAAGAAGGTTTTTTCGATTCTACAGCGAATCGGAGTTTGTTTTTGACACAGTTTGGACCTGATTTCATCTGGTGACGAGCTCTATTTAAAGGAAGGACTTGGGAGAGGTTCAGCAGCAATGAGAGTAGTGAAAACAACAAATAAAGAGAGGGTTTAAGAGAATAAAAAAAAGGAGAGACGTGAGATTCCTTTGAGAGAAAAATAAAAGAGTATTTTTCTTTTGTAAAAAGAGAGTTTGTGAGTCTTTTATTTTTCTTCTTCTTCTCCAATTTTGTACTTCGTTGTGCCATGGATTATTAATAGAAGAATATTGAGGAGGTCTTGCCCGTGGATGTAGGCCAACAATCAGGTTGAATCACGTAAATTTGGTGTGCTTTCTTTTCTTTTCTTTTTATTGCTTGATTATTTTTCTTATTTTGCGTTCTGCATTTATTTTAGTTATTTTTCCTCTATAAAACGATCTTGTTTTCGCGGTACTTATATGCTGTGTGGATCAAAGTGTGCTCGATTATCCCACGGCCTATTCTTTCAAGGAAGACCCAAACAAGAGCTAGCGTTCGACGTAGTCTTGAAAGGAGCAGCAACCTTAAGGTTATGTACAATGAGTCAATGCTCGCAGCAATGGAGATGAGTAGACAAAGTAGACTCAAGCCTTGCAATAGGAACCATTTGGATGCTCCTCTGCTAATTTTTTTCCGAGCTATAAGCATGGAAACCAAAGCCGTGAATATGACAAGAGAGTTAGCAGTATGAGCTTCGATAGTGTGAAGCTCAGTGAACCAACCTCTGTAAATGGCACTCTAACATAATAGGTTGTGTGAATGAATTTGGCTTCGGGCCATTTGGATGCAATGTAACTCTCGAACCCGAATAAGATTGGTTGTGCGTAGACCTGAAGAGAATTGTTGAAATCAATAAGAGATCAAGTTGTGATAGCTAGCATATTGCCAACACGCATATGTTGGCTATCATACCTTGATCTCTTATTGATTTCAACTATTCCCTTCAGGTCTATGCACAACCAATCTTATTCGGGTTCGAGAGTTACATTGCATCCAAATGGCCCGAAGCCAAATTCATTCACACAACCTACTATGTTAGAGTGCCATTTACAGAGGTTGGTTCACTGAGCTTCACACTATCGAAGCTCGTCCTACAAACTATCTTCATCATGTTCACGACTTTGGTCGCCATGCACATAGCTTGGAAAAAGATCAGCAGAGGAGCATCCAAATGGTTTCTGTTGCAAGGCCTGAGTCTATTTTGTCTACTTCATCTCCATTGCTGCGAGCATTGGCTCCGTCGCAAATATTGTACATAACCTTAAGGTTGCGGCTCCTTTCAAGACTGTTTACTAGGTGTGTGCAGATGAATCTACACATCACATGTTGCAGCTGAAATTAACTGTGATGTAAGGGTACTATTATGAGAAAAGCAAATATAAATGAGAAAATATTGGATTCTGCTAGGTTAGTACTACTACTTTAGGCCTTGAAGGAGGTCAAAAACTTGTGGTGCTTGTGGGCGTAGAATGTGCCCGAGAAATTGTAATGTAATTATAGATCTATCAAAAATCTATGCTTTTGACATTGTTGTTTGAGTTTAAGCCCATTCAAAGTCATCTCAAAATCTTAATGGAATGAATCTGATGGACTTGCTTATCTTTCTCTTCTACTCAGAGCTTGACAAGCACACATATGCCATATATGCCACAGATGAGTTTGTAACTCTGATGTTGCCTTGAAGCAAGATGGGTAGATTATTACAGAGCAGCAGATATTGATGCAATAATGGTCCTCAGGACAGCAAGAACTTTTTGAATGTAGAACAAGCCATGTGAAATCATC
Organism: Elaeis guineensis; assembly: GCF_000442705.2. NCBI lineage: Eukaryota > Viridiplantae > Streptophyta > Magnoliopsida > Arecales > Arecaceae > Elaeis > Elaeis guineensis. Next base: position 110,663,893 of record NC_025993.2, read on the forward strand.
CAGTCTGACTAACTCTCTCTGGCCTGTTGTGTTGGCTACAATTTCCAGGAGTTTTGGGTAGGTCAGCCCTATATCAGTAAACATGGTGCCTGATGGACCTGTGTTTTATTACCAAAAATGGCCCTTGTTTAGCTTAGGGGCCTAAAATCCTAACTAATTGATGCATAGAGCAATCACCAGGCTCAGAAAGCAATATATTGATCTAGAAATTTTTGATACTTTAGATAGAGTGATCTGTCATAACTTGTGGCCTAAGGTAAACTTTCTGGGCTAGGTCAAACTATGGCCGTGAATTCCCTACTTTATTGGATAATGCTTATGCAAGCAGTTAAGACTGATAGCTCCATCTGACCTGCTCATGAAGTTTCACCAGAAAACCAAAGTCATCAACTTCAACAATAGCATCAAAATTATTGACTAATTCTATGTTTTTAGGCTTTGCAAATTATGTAGAAGAAAATCCACAACAACCAAAGGAAATGGTAGATAAGAAAGGCAGCTCCACTCAAACTTTCTCAACAGCACTAGAGGCAAAGAGGACTCAGGGACCAACTTCTGTTAATATTGAAGGAATTGTTTACACCATATTTGGTTGGCTATTCTTTCGCTTTGTATGAAATAGAGTTTATTCTTTCAGGTGATATATATTATGTAGGGGTGGTTGGCATAGTGTGTTTTGGATTTGTACTATTTAATACCAAATAATTTTATCATAACCAAAGTATAGTTAGCAAATCACAATGTTTCAACTGATTAAACTAAGATATAAATAACAAGCACTTGCTATAGATTCTTAACAAGTAAAAAATTTCTTGGTAGGTGTATAGATATAACCAAAGCATCGATTGGTGGCGTCAATTAGGTCGGACAAAACTGTATTGAAGATTCGAAGCTTGTATGACTGTTTGGATCTAGTCTTGAAATCTTCCTTATACTCTGTAATGAATGTTTTCTGTAATTGGCTATGATGGTTTAGCTTGCCAATGTTCTTCTCTTTGCCGTAATGAAGCTCCTCACCCCATTAGAAGTAACAGGACAAAGGGGCAGGTTTGGACCTGAGGTGAAGTAGGAGTTAGAATGCCTGCCAGCTTTGATTTTTTTGAGAAAACCAGCTCTCAGTGTCAGGTTGTTCTCAGTTAGATGTAAATTGGACCAGAGGGCAACCTATGAAAAAGAAAAAAAAATCTCATGCTTGGAACTGCCACCGAAGGCAATATATTTGCATTAATTATTGATGGATGACCTCCTGACTTCCCTCACATAAAGATGGATATCCTAAAGATCTCATCTATAAGGAAGAAAAGGGAGTGTGACAGTCCTCATATTAATTAATGTTAATCCAATTGCTAATGATGGCACCAATAAACATTACTCATAATTATAGATTTTAATCATCCTCTTGCTCAAAAAAGATTTTAATCCTCCAGTTGTAACTAAGAAAGTTTACCTTCGAGTCAAAATATGTGGTATACAGTTTAAATAAAAATATAGAATTTTTATCATTTTTCGATTCTCTTTGAACCAATACCGGCCCGAATGAATGTGGAATTTCACTTTCTAATTATGAATTAGGTCTATACGACAAATAAGCTATTGGCTACTTATATGCATGGTGCACCTCTAACACATATAGCATAGTAGCATTTCTACTTACCAGATTTTATTCGCTCGAGTAGCTTCGCATGATCTTTTGATATATTTAATCTTGTAAACTTCTAGTTATTTAAATATATATATGCTCATAAAAATGGAAATACATATGCTGCCAATTTACTAATCCTCAAATCTTTAAATAATACAGCTGACAAAAAAATGCAAGTTGAATGATTCGATTCATGATTTTATGTATGTATTGAGAACAAACACGATTTCTGTGGATCCTAGATGTATGAAAAGGATAAAAGCTATGATCTGAAGGTATGAAGTGCTCCTCTGTTGTTTATCATCATCTCAATGAATCAATTAGGCCTCATCCAATAATTCATTCTGAAACAAGATAAGAAGGTACCAAGTAGAAAGAAAAAAAAAAAATCCATATTGGTTGTTCATTATACTACACATGGTGTACATTCTTTATCATTATCTCAACGAATCAATTAGGCTTCATCCAATAATTCATTCTTAAACAAGATAAGAAGGTACCAAGTAGAAAGAAAACAATTCCATAGTGGTTGTTCATTATGCTATACATGGTGTAGATTCATGATGAATAGTTAATTTGTTCCTTTAACGTGCAAGACACTCAACATTGTCACACTAATAAAATAGCCTGTTAGTTTTGGATTCCATCTTCCACCTTCAAACCATTCATTATATTCTCTTCTTTTCAATGATAGAAGACCTACTCCTTATCTCATAAACTTTTCTCTGTTAGAGAGTTTGTTAGCAGCCTCTAAATGCGTCACACCATGCAACAAGTCTCCTCCTTTTCCGTGACTCTCGTGATGGTTGGATACGTCCCACCAGAAAAAAAAAAAAAAAAAGGTTGGTACAACTCCACCACCACCTGTCTTAGTTTTAGACTTTTCCAAACCATACCAGGCTCCAAATTTTATATATTCCAGTCACCTCACCAAGCCAACCTTCCCTTCTCCCACTCCATTATCATAAAAAATTAAAAAAATCTAGATATTATTTCAGTTAACCCAACACTAAAAAAAATACATTGTCTTTTTTTTTTTTTGTTAAATTGTATAGCTCATACAAACTTAGCACAAATATATCCAATAAAATTAGAAAACAATACATCTTTAGACCGAAGATAATTTTATAATATTTTTCAAGCAATTAAATAGTCCTTTAAAGAATTATGAAGCTACAAAATTTGAAATAAATCTTAAATATTTATATTTTTTTGATATAGTATTATATATATATTTGTTTTTTTTGATGTAGTACTATATATATCTATTTATGTGTTTCAGTATTACACCATTCAAACATATGAAAATTTTTATTTATTTAAAAATTTTAATGTTAAAGAAACATACTCCAAGCAACCATCGAAACAGTTTATATATATATATATATATATATATATGCACGCGCATGTTTCAGTATTGCAAAGTCCAAACAGCTGAAAATTTTCATTCATTTAAAAATTTTAATTTTCAAGATAAATACTCCAAGCAACCATCTGAACGTTGACAAATCAAGTAGAGTGCACTTGGAAAAAAAGAAAAAAAATGAATTTTTTGGACTATAAAACAAACAAAAAAAAGGTCCTATGAACGATACGTGCAAAAATTTTCACCACACGTGTCAAACGGACCGAGCCGTGGCGGACCTTGGCAGTGCCGTGGGTGGTGGCGCGGCGCACGCTGCCACGGCCCGCTCGAGCCCGGCGACGATCTCGCTCATCGTGGGCCGGTCCCTCCCATCTGGGCTCACACAGTCCGCCGCCAAGTAGCCCACGAACGCCACCGCCTCGATCTCGCTGGGCGTCGGCGGCGGCAGCCGCCGGTCCATCACACGGTGGACATCGTCCGCCTCGATGTGCGGTACAGCGTACTCCACCACGTTCCTCGGTGTACCGCTCTCATCGTTCCGGTGTACCGCTCGATTCCCGGTCAACAACTCTAACAGCACGACCCCAAAGCTGTAGACGTCGCTCTTGGCGGTCAAGTTCTGGAGCCGGTAGTATTGGGGGTCCATGTATCCGACGGTACCCGCGGCTCGTGGTGACGACACGTGGCGTATATCGTCGTCGTCGTCGTCGGAAGGGGAGGAAGGGGAGAGGATGGAGAGGCCGAAATCGGAGACCTTGGCCGTCCACGTGGCGTCCAGGAGGATGTTGGAGGACTTGATGTCTCGATGTATGATGGGCGGCACCGCGTAGACGTGGAGGTACTCGATCCCCCGCGCCGCGTCGAGCGCCACCTTTAGCCGCGCCGCCCACGAAGCCAGCGGCGAGGCGGGGAGCCTGTGGAGGTGATCATGGAGCGTCCTATTGGCCATGAACTCGTATAGCAGAGCTCGCTCACCGGCTTGGCTACAGAAGCCAAGGAGCCGGACTAGGTTCTTGTGGTTGACTCGGGAGAGAAGAGCCAGCTCGGAGAGAAAGGCGGCTTCTCGGTCGCGATCCCGACGGCGGCGGTCGGCGAGAGAGGTGGAGGCGGTGGCAGAGATCTTGGCGCGCTTGATGGCGACGATGCGGCCGTCATCGAGCGTTGCACGGTAGACCGACCCGAAGCTGCCAGACCCGATCTTGTGGTCGTCGGAGAAGTTGTCGGTGGCGGCGAGGAGGACCGCCAATGGGAATTCCTCGATCGTCGAGCTGTGGCCTTGGCTAATCATCAGGCTCAGCCGCCGGTCGATCGGTAGGTTCGAGCCTTCGGCAACTTCAGGTGGCGGCGCAGCTGCCGCTGCACCATGCAGTCTCACCATGTCATGGACTCGGCCATTTTTTCGGTAAATTCGGAGGACTATGAAGCATATGGCGGCCACAGCCATTCCGACGGCTAGGCCGACCGTGATGAGGACTATAAAGACTAGCCTTCTCCTGTGACCACGTGGAGTTTTTGAATTTGAATTTGTATTTTGTGGCGGCGGTGGCGGTGGCGGTGGTGGCGCCGGCGGTGGAGGATAAACTTGCAAAGCAGACCTGCATGGCTGGCAGATGCCGGCACCATCGCCGCAGATGTTCGCAGAGCCTGCCAAGATGCAAGGACAACCGGACATCGGCGTGCAAGCTCCAGGCAGCACACGGTCGAAAACCATGGGATTGGAGTTGAAGATCTCATGCCCCCAACAAACCAAAGAGTAATTAGCCATCAGGATCCCACACAGAGTATTCCCTTTGGCTTCAATTGCCACAAATTGCGACTTGGAGAGCCCACTTGGTAATTGAGAGTTCTCCCCCCAGCACTGCACTGTTCCATTGGCGGCCAGAGCACAAGTCCGGTTATCTCCCAAGGCTAATGAGATCATCTCCAATGTTGTCTCCACTTTTGGAGCACCAACTCCCCAGCAAACCAATTCACCACCCTTGGAGATGGCGCAGGCGTGCCGAGGTCCGGCGGTGACCGTACCGAAAGATCCACAGGGCTCATGGCCTACTACAGTTGAATCATTTCCAAAGCATACGATCTCTTGGGATGGTGATAGTAATCCACAGATGAACTCTTCACCGACGGCGATGTCCGTGAAGTTAAGCTCTTTGGGGAAGACGAGCTGCGGCCATCGCCAGCAGTCGAGTTTGCGGGTGGCGCCACCTTCTAGGCCGCAGACATGGGTATCGCCGGCGGAAAGCGATACGAGAGGCGGTCCCTGGTAGACCCGCTTGGAATGGGGGATCGAACCATTGCCGGATTCTTGCTTGAATTCCCACCAGCGCATGGCAGATACATCGGAGAACGTCGTCGGTCCGAGCGCACAAAGGAAGCCGTTGCCAGCGGCGATGGCAGCATAGGATGCGTTGTTCGGCGAGGGGTAGTTCCTCTGGACTCTTTTGGCTATGCTGGTGCAATTAAGGTCAAAGTGCTTGTTGGTGTGTGAAGGGAGGAGAGCACACACTATGGTTTTATTGGAGACATGGGAGATTGCTATGGTGGAAAGATGGCAAGAGATGGTGGGGAATGAGACAAAGAGAAATAGGACTAGTAGGAGAAGTGGGGAGTGGTTTGGGAGAGACATTGGAGAGGAAGAAAGGTGGCTAAGGGGATAGAGAATATCATTGTAGCAAGGAGGGGAGGGAGAGAGGGAGGTGGGGTGGGGTGGGGTGGTGGAGGATGTGTGGAGAGAGAGAGAGAGAGGAGATGTTTGGATTATTGGAACTTTCTTTTTTGGTGTATTATTTTTAAAGGGGTGTGAGATGAGATGGTTTTGGGTGATGGGTGAAGTGGGATGGTGAGGTGGCTTTAGGGAGAACAAAGACCGAAGACCAAGTGGTTTGAATTCTACTAACCCAATATAGGGGTTGGGAGTCTTGGAGTACCAACTCTGTTCTCCCCTCCTCTTTTCTTACCTATTAATTATCAAACCCTTTTTTTTATTTTGTTTGTTTGTGTTCAATTTGGATATAATCACCTCGAATGAGTGTGAATGAAGCTTGAGTGCATTGAAGCCTAATGGTGGGAAGGAGAAGGTGGCAGGGATGCAAAGGAGGCACCTCATTCTCTTTTTAACTTGAGTGCATACAAAATAGGCAGGGGCTTTTTCTTTTTCTTTTTCTTTTTCTTTTTTTTTTTGCATGGAAAAATGTTTATATTAAGAGAGAAAAGTTGAATAATTTTTTATCCAAGCAAATAACATTTTGCTCCATGATTTATTTTGGTTCATATATTTAGTAAACATGACTTCTCTGATTCCATCCATGGAGCAAAGGTGTGGCTTATCTAAGCAAAACACAGTTCATGTAGTTAATTATTTAGAGTCAAAGAATTGAAAAGAGAGTTAGAGATGATACTACTTTTTAGTTCATGAATATTTGTGTGATAGAGGTAAACAAACATACCAAGTCATTGAAGAATGAGTTAACAAAAAAGGATTTTTTTTTTTTTAGAAAAAAAAGTAGGTTGAATGATCAGCTTTTCAGAAAAAATCTATTTGAGCAAAAAGGATAGTGGGTGAAAGATCAGGATAAACTTACCAATGACTATTAGCTTAGCTAGTTGGTACATTCCTCTCCAAGCAAGAGGTCTTAAATTCAAATTAACTGTCATTAAATGGTTGATCTAGGGAGACTTCTACTATAGTTCAGAGGATTAACTATTTCCAAGTGAGATGTTTAAAGGGTCCTTCACTGACATAGAGTACTCTGACTCTAATTATATTGATATTATATATTGAAGTGATGATTATATTATTTATAAACTATTATAAAAATCATCCATATCAATTTTGTTATGATTTTTCATTTTATGACGAAGCATATTTTTGCAATAAATTATCGCAGTTTTTTAGGAGAAAAATTATAATAATTGGTAAAAGGATATATCATAATTACCTCCAAAATCACGGTGCATGGATGTGCATTCTTTGTATGGCATTGTGCTATGCTTTATTTTTGTGTTTATTTATTTATTTTATTGAAAGGTCGTATCTAATTTAAAGTAAACAAGTATATATAGACATAACCATATACATCAGCAAAGATTAAATTGCTAAACTCTCCGAGCCTTGTTGCCTACTAATATAATATATATACCTACTACATGTATCATGAAACTGTAAAATAAAAATCGTAGATATTTATTTCACCTACCTAATTTGATAAAGATTTTTCTTTGACAAGAAGTGATATGGAAAAGGAGAGAAAATCACAAAATTTCAAAGATGACACAGTAAGATTTGCTAGCCTAATCATAACTTCCACTCTACGTAGAAAATAATTGATGGAATTTGTGAGAAAGAGCCTCTGATCAGATGGAGGACTTTGAATACAAGACGTGTACAAACAGCAGCCATTAACAGTTTGACATCTCTCATAGGAACATCATGGTTATAACAAGTATTGATGATCTAGTGTGGAATCTGGCTGATCTTTTTTTCTTATTGAAGGCAGTTCTATTGAAGAAATGCTATGCAAACTCATTGGTTAGATCAAATCCATCAGCTCAATGGTGAACCAGTCCTATCATGAAGATATATGTACATACATGGGTGAAAAAGAAATAAGATGAGAAAGGCACAATACTAACACAGCGCTTTGTGGTAGGATTGGTCCATTACTATGTCGGTAGATTTGGTCCAACTGATAATTTCAATGGTGAAGCTCAAGTCTGTTATTAAGAAAAAGCATTCAATAATCAATAATGCCATATGATAGAAGGAGATCAATATAATTCATGAGATTGACAGTGTATTAGTGTAGAGCACAAATTCTCTTTGCTTTTTCTTGGTACCAGATTCGCCCTGCAAAATATTTGATTGGTATATAAATAAAAAGATTGCTCCCACATCTCCCTAAGAATGTCTTCAAGAGGACATAACACTAGTTTTTGGTGTGAGACATGGGTGGTGGCGAAGTTAATTTTGGATCAAAATGGACTTTGTCATTTTAGGAACTTTTTCTAATACACCACTCTGATCTCATTTTTGAATGGGGTTAGTATTGAATGGGAAAGGGTAGGGGTTGCGGGGAGAAAGGGATGGACCATGGTCCCTATTACTCACTTGCAAGACTTTGTTTATTCTCATTTTTTTTTTCTTCCATCTAAAAATAGATCATTATAATAAAAATTATTCTCACAGAAGAAAAGTATATTTTGCAAACAACTACCCTCTTTGCATTCTCTCATCTCTCCATAATATCTTCTTTTAAGACTTTTTGTATGTGCGTAAAGCATTGCTCCATGTAAACATCTAGATCTCATTTCTTCTTGGCTCATGTTTGTCTAGTCTTAAGCAATAAAATAACCAACTTTCCATTTGTGTGATCCTACTAAGAGCTTTGATTGGTAATTATACAAAATGACAAAAATTCACAATGAAAAAAAATGACAAAGAACAATAGGTGATTAAACAAATTTCATATTACCCAAGTCCCAACTGTTAGACACTGGCTTAATCTCCTCTTAATAGTTTGGAAGCTTACAAAAAATGAAAAATGTCAATTGCTTTTATAAGATGTTTCTACCACAAACTCATTTGGAGAGCAAAGATGCCGGAAAAAAAATAAAAGTGTTCCTACAGCTGGCTAGCTCTTAGAAAGAAGGGTTGAGCAGTGGGCTCTGGGTGCTCTTAATGTGATGCAGGTTTGGAAACTACAACTCACCTCTTTTCTAGATGATCTTTTTTAAGATCTATTTGGACCACCCTTATCAAATGCCTCAAATAGATTGGATTGCCTTCCAATCTTCATACTCTTTGGACATCCTGGAGATTAAGGAAGGTTGGGATTAGCTACTTATGGCTCTTTTTTGGTAGATATGGGGGGACAGAGAAATAGAAGAAGTCTTCACATTTCAATCTTGGATCAACTCTATCCTCAAACTCCGCTTCACTCTTTCATTCTTTGGGGAAGTTTGTGTTTTGGAAAATCTTTAGATGGTCATACAATGTTGGCAAACCTTCTATTTCCATTTCTGAGGATCTCCTAGATGTTTTTCACTTGTAATCTCTCTTCAAGTAATGAACAAAATGATTAACCCTCATCACTATATGATTTCCGGTTCCAACTCAATCTATGATCCAAGAACATCACTCCGACAAATTATGATCTCATGAGCTGACATGTTGAGGCGCCTGATCAACCTATCAAATGAGATACTGTATTTGGCAAGTTGCATCGGAACAAGATTTTTTTTTTTTTAATTAGAAGAAATAATATATCAAAACGAGTTTAAAATAAAACTCCCAGAGAACCGAGCCTCACATGAGCTTATAAACCTATTTAAAATTGTTGTTTGAGCTTCAAACTGTAATTATCCAACAGTTTTCATCCTTGGCAGGTCATCTAGAAGGATATGAACTTTGAACTCTTTGTGTGGTGGCCTCACGCCCACCAACCCCAACGTGTAGTCCACTCAACCCAAACGTTAACTTTGTCGGCCATAGCCCACTCGCCAGAGTCAACCAATTTTAAACCTGCATGCTTGTTTTGGAGTTTCAAGATATATTTGGTTGGGTTGAGTTGGACTTTAAAATAAAAATAAAAATAAAAAATTTTTATTTTAATTATTTTATCCGGAGAGTCCTATTCACATTTTAATTGAAAAAATTTTTATTTTAACTATCATTATTTTTCATAATATTTAATTTTTATTTTTATTTTTATTTTAATCATAAATTAAATATGTGAGAGGATACGATCATTTCGACTTATTTTGGCTCTGATCACGACTGTGAACCAAACATCCCCTGCACGTTAAACTACCTTCTCTTTCATGTGCCATGGCCGGCTGAGCACGAGTCCAAGGCAGGTAGTTAGAGGCTTGGACATTTGTGACACCATCACAATAAATGTATTCCTCGTTGAGTGAGAAAACATGCTTTTGTTTAACAATAATACTTGGATTTGGCTGGTGGATGGGAAGGAAGACGTGCATCCATGTCCAAATTATTGGTGGAGAGCATGCTTAGTTGAGGAGTAGATCATAAGTTGTTTAAATATATTAATGAATTTTGTCCAACAGCATGGTGGAAATTGCTGTTTCATTCGTGAATGAGATTTTCCTTCAATTTTTTTAATATGCATTTATAGAGAAAGTGTGTAATGTATTAACAAAAATAATACATAATTTTCTACACTTGTATATTATGCTATGCCATGACTATATGTTCTTAATCCATGAAGAATTAGACACAGACTTAGCTAATTCATTAAAAAGATGAAGTGTAGTACAAGGAAAACCTACCAACTCCCGAAGAAAGTAGCAAAAAATAGAATTGAAAAGTGTCAGATTTCAAGATTTTAAAGACTTGCTCCAAGCTCGTCTTTTATTTGTAAGAAGCAACCCAATATTGATCAAGAGATCAGATATTAACCTCTTCAACAAATTAGCTTCATCTCTTATCACTAATTCTAAGGAAATTAGAAGCATCATCCATGGATAAAAAACCTCGTAGAAATCTTTCTTGAAAAAATATTATAAAAGTGCAATCATATCTATCTACCAATCTATCTATAGAAGAATTAGTTTCAAAGATTTTCAAGACTTGCTCTAAGCCCTTCTTTTATTTATCAGAAGCAACCCAACCTTGATCAAGAATGCAGATATTAACCTCCTCAAAATATTAGCTTCACATCTTATCATCGTTGACCATGAAATTAGAAGAATCATGCATGGATAAAAACCTGAAAGAAAGCTTCCTTGGAGAATTATTATAAAAAATGTGGATGACTGCCACATATGTATCTATTACTCATGGATGGTCTATTGTAGGACTGAGCATGGATCGAGTTTGATCGAGTTGAGAGACAAATTTTATCCGATCAAACTCAAATGGATTGAAAAAAGTTCAACCCGTTGCCAACCGTTTATCATGTATAAACCGTTTAAAATCAAAGTGAATAATTTGTAGCGGGTTCAGATGGGTTATGTCAGTTTGGGCTTCTATGTTGATCCAATATTGATTTTAAGTCCAATATTGACTTACTTAAGTTTATTTATTTATTTTTAGTTAATTTAATAATAAAATATCTAAACCTTATAAATTACAAATTGTAGATTTATTTTTAAATCTGTATAAAATAAAATAGAAAAAAAAAGTTTTACCCGTCTGAGAGTAACTATATTTGAAAGCTTTCATTTTAGAATTGTCTTAAATTGATGTGCTTCCATCAATAATTCAATATTAATATTTTCATGAATCCAAATGAGTGATGTGGTATTTTTTAGAATGAAGTATTGAAGTCTAAATGATGCTGTCCCAAAATAAAAATGAGTTTGTGAAATACTACATCTGTTGGATTCGGTTTTCTACAGATTAAAAATATAGGAACTAAATCCAATCGTGAATAATCGATTTTTTACAAATTTCAACATGATTTCAACCAATTTATGTCTTTCAACCGACAAAAATCGATGTTTATTGAGTCGGATTGGATGAGTTTCTTCGGATTTTGGTTATTTGCTCAATCCTAATCTATTACTTGCAAGAGATATCCTATCCCAAATCCTCATCCCCACTATCCCCATCCCACCTCACCTACGGTCCTGAGCATACATCACCATAAAATGATGTTCCCATCGTGCATTTAAGCTAAAAATCATTCCCGATCAATTCAAAGCATCACATGCATTAGCAGTGTGGGACCTGCCCAAGTATTAATATGAATAATTTCAGCCAATTATTAACATAGAAAGTTCCAAATAAATAGTAAAAAGTAAAATATGATATAAATGAATGGATAATATAGAGTTGCATGTGGAGGGTTTCTGGCATATCACCTTTACAAATCACTGTCTTCAGAGCTGCTAACAAAAAATTCTACTAGGCCAATCACGTACAAAAAGGGAAAAAAAAAATTATTATGCATTTAATGCCTATCCCTACTATATTGTTTGCTTCATTCTGCTTTTCCGCTCTATTTTTCTTAATGCTTGCAGAAGAAATGACAAATAGTCATTCTCAATTATCTTGCATTCTGTTGTGGCCAATTTTTTTTTACCTATCATCGATGAAGAGCATCTATAAAATCAAATTCTTACAGATTAAAGTTATATTCGATGAAAACTCTCTGATGCTTAAATCAGAGAGGAGATTGATGAACAGCTAAGAATATTGAAAGTGGCAGAATCTTAGTCCAGAATTATCTTACTCGTACTGCTCGTTTATCTCTCCTTTTATAAATGATTCTGATGTAACCGTCGAGCACATGGTCCTACTTTTTATGACGCTAGATTATCGAGCCATAATCGTGGAGTTAGTGGGCTGTTACTTTCATTAATCGCCGTAACACATAGTCGATAATCGTTCATAACAGTTAGGGTATATTAAGCAGATAAGCCGACTATATATCGGTAATACTGATACGTCAGTAGAGGTAAGTTGGTAGACGATCCGAATAACCATCGGCTGGTAACTCTGATACGCCAATGGTCTTCAGTTGGAGGTTGATCAAGTTGTTTGTTATTGATTGACAATAGCTGACTGTCGGTCAGTCAACTGATTATGAGTCGGAGTAATATATTCATTTGGTCGATGTAGAGTCGGAGTTGGGGGTCGGTTGATTTGCCCCAACAGTTGCCCCCCACTCTCTAGTCCAAGGTGATCCGATGTGTATATTATCACGTTGGACAAAGGGAGTCTTTACGTGTTGCCTCGAGCCCTGACTTGACTGCTAGTCGAGAATTCTCCGACTTGACTGCTAGTCGAGAATTCTCTGACTGTTTTGTCGTTTCAGTGGCTGCAAAACTATAATTGGGCTGTTATGTCGATAGGACAATTCGGTATTAAATGTCTGTATCGGATGTCGTTTCAGGAAGATAATTCGACGTCGAACGATATGATCCTGACTAGTAGATTTTGGCCACGTGTCCAAATATCATTGGATTGGAGCTATTCATGCGGATGATGGTGAGGTCGCATGATCAAGAGCAGGTGCATCGAACCGTCCGATCAATGGTCGGTCCGAATGTCGCCACATGTCGTCATCTGATGAGACTCCAATTTGATCGCTTCCATCCTGACCGTTGAGGAATCCTATATATATAGGGTCACTTTTGGCTAAATTTTTACTTTGCATTTTATCTTCTGCTGCAGAATCTCTGTCGGAAAGTTGTCCCAACGCCAGAAGACTCTAGTCCTTTCTTTGTCTTTTTTTTTGATTTTCAGGTTAAGTCTTTTTGTCCTTTCTTGGGTCCATCTTCTTTCTGATTTTCTTTAGTTTTCTCCTCTAGTGGCTAGGGCCTCTTCTTCTCGAGGTAGTCGGTCAGAGAATTCAACCGATGACTCCCCATTGGATCCAAAAGTGGAGGCTTCTTCACTTTCTGAGCTGAATATTGAGCAGCTCCAAAAATAATTATTGGGAATAGTGTCCCAAAGCCAATCGTCAGCCTGTTGACGGTTGTGCTCATTTTTTGTATATGTACATGAATTATGAATTAATAAAAATTATTTTGATATTTTTCATCCCAAAATATTTCATCTTCTAATGAACTCCTATATTGTGGTGAAGTCCTAAGGACTATTTAGACTCGACAAAGGAGGATTTATCGTTTAGTCCTTAAATCTATTCGCGACCAAATGATATGTTGTTACCAAGGACGACAACGTTTATCAAGCATAGGTCGTTGTGTGCCATATAGGTTGGTTGTCCTCTTAACCAATGAGTGTGGAGACACTGGTATGGCATACAGATGAGATGTAAGGGTACATCTGCACTGAACGTGACCGACTCCGGAGCTATTTCTGCTGTCAAGATTTGCTCCGATGGAATATGGGTATAAATATCCCTCCGACCTGAGACTGCCACGGTGACTTGCAAGCAACTCACTGCACTTAGGCACTGGACTACCTGAATTTCTAATTCAGTGACGGAAGGCTGCTGGGTGTAGTCAAGTACTTGACTTATCGGTGCGTGTGTCAAGATGGGATTGATCACTCCAGTTTAGGAGTTATGTACAGTCGTGTTTCAATTTAGCAAAATCTTGACCAGGATAGTCCTTGTGAGGAGTCACAGGACTGTTTGAATTGAGCACGATTCGAATGATCTGATCAGGGTTGACAGTTTAACCGTGAGTCATCCTAAACATAGGGGTCAAAAGGATGAATTATACAGTAACCATATTCATGTAGGTTCTGAGTGTTGCGATTGCGACTATTCAACCTATTCGGATGTCGGGTACCATTGCTAGATGGTCACTTCGATTAGTACAGGAATTGCTTCCTGTGCTACCGGTTTAGGTTCGAACCTGCGGGGTCACACACATTAGAGGTTCCTATCTGATCTGATGGCTGATGTAGAATCCTACATATTTGAGACTCAATGATCAAGAATCAGGATTCTCTGATCACGAGTTCCACACATTATGGGTACCGGGGTCAAGAGTCCCACTGGTTGGGGTTTTTCGATCAGGGTTACATATCGATGAATTCTGATGTCCGATTGCCCATCGAATTTGGACTCAGTATTTATGAGAGGTTAATTAGTGATTTGATCACTAATTAACTCAATTTGATTGAGTAATTATTTTTGGATCAAGTCCAATTAAATTGGATTCAGTTGGGTTTGACCCGATTAGGTTAAGAGTTGACCTAATCGTCGAGATAGTTTGGTCCCTGATTTGATCAGGGGTTGGGCTTAGTCAATTCTTGATTTGATTAAGATCTTATTGAGCCTAATTAAGCCTAATTAAGTTGGGTTTAAATTAGTCTAATTGGACCTAACTTATTTGGTTCAATTAGGTTGGTTTAAATAATGAAACCACTTTGACCCAATCTCCATGCGCCACCTCACTTCCATTGCACCCATTTGAATTCATGAGAAGAAACTTCTCATGAATTATTTCCTCACGCCAAGCCCTCTCCACGTCCCACTTTAATGTGCCATATGAATGGATAAGGATGATTGGTTGGCCATTCAAATTCAAAATAAAGTTTGAATTTGAATGGGCAATCAATCTTTGCGTCTTATCCCTTTTTTTACGTCCCATTTATTACATGAGAAAAGGTTTCTCATGAAATCACTCCATGCACAATTTAAGCCATGCCTCACGTCTTTAGTGGATAAAGGATGAGTTGGTGTCTATTGGAATTCAAAATTTGATTTGAATTCAAATGTGCAATTACTCATCTTTATCCTTTCTTTTAGATAAGACGTTTGACGTTGTTATAAAAGGAGGAGAAGAGTGGGGCATGCAAGAAGAAGATTTTTTGAAAAAAATTTTGGGGTGTGAGAACTCTTGTGTGTGAGAAGGAAGTCCATATCCTTCCAAGAGAAAAAAAAAGAAAAGAAAGAAAAATGGGTGCAAGGTTTCCAGTGAGTTTCCTAGAGTTTTAGCCTGGGGTTCGGGAAGTGAGAAAGTGAGCTACGAGTGTTGTGAGCCCATAAAATCTCAGAGAGATCTTCAACATCCTCTCAAACACGTCTGTCGACGATCCAGAGCATCCAAAGAATCGACAGACATCGATCGAAGGAGTTCGATCAGCATCGGCCGTCAAAAGGGCTCTACAACGAGCTAGCACTCGTGAGGAGTCGATCAGATCGGGAGCTTCATGTGGACTATCCACAGAGGTCAGACATACTGTGTGGCTGCATCACGATAATCAGACTCTCCCGATGGTGATCAGATTGCGGCGATCTACTACCCGCACAAAGATATTGTGTTCTGAACACATTACAGTAAAGTGTTTACTGTTTGAACTTGAAATTCAAATTTAAATGAATACATGCTATATATTATATTTAGATCCTAGTGTAGGATAAATTTATGTTAATTAATTAGATTAATTAATATTTTTTCACTGTAAAATTATAATTTTAAAAAAATTTTAAAATTATCATTTTACCCCTGTACTAAATTTTCCCCACAAATGGTATCAGAGTGGGTTCTTAGATATGATGTATATATTTGCATGCGTAGATTAAGTTGTAATCTAAAAGTTTAAATTTAAAATTTAAATTTTAAATTTTAAAATTTAAATTTTGAAAGTTATTCAAAATTCAAAATTCAAAAATTTGAAATTCGAAATTTAAATTTTGAAATTTGAAATTCAAAATTCAAAATTCAAAAATTTGAAATTCAAATTTTGAAATTTAAAATTTGATTGAAATTTCAAATTTAAAATTTAAAATTTAAAATTTAAAATTTAAAATTCAACATTTGAAATTCAAAATTTTGAAAATTTGAAATTTGAAATTTGTTTGAAATTTGAAATTTAAAATTTAAAATTTGAAATTTAAAATTTAAAATTTAAAATTGGTATATTTAGATATACTTGATCCAAGTAGCAAGTAATCGAATTGGGTTGGTTGCCATGGCCGTTCGGTCATAGGAGAAAAGTAGGGTTTAAAGGCCCTCTCCTTCCATTCGATGGGGTCTCCTATGGCGGTAGGGGAGCCGCTGCAATTATATCCCATGTAGATGAAGCAGCGAAAGAAATTAATTGTAAAGGTTCAATTATGAAATTTATCATGAATGTGTTAGATTAGATCTAAAGAAATATTCATGATTTATTTTGATTGAGTTATTTTCTGTTATGTAATTAGCAATAGGATTGCTATTTATGAAATGTGCTGATCTATTTATGAAATGAGTCAACATATTTGGTGAACAGAAAATAAAATTTTTCAAATTTGAAAATTATTTTCGAAATGCCAAACCCTGACCCATCAGCCCAAATACTTAATTAAAAGAATTAAGTGTTGTCTAGTAGGTCTAAAATTGTGAATTAAGATCTAAGACAATTGCATAAACTTGTGGGTCAATGGGTTAGATAGATTAGGTCCATAATTGGGTTAGATCTAAGGTTAGCTTAAAGAAATGGACTAAATTAGAGTAATTGATCAAATCTAATCAAAAGTTAAATTAGATTAGGTCAAGGATACTTTAGACTCAACTCCAATAATTGTAGTTGAATGGGTCCATGTCTTTAACTAGACCAAGATGGACTTAATTCATGGCTACGCGGTGGAACCCTATTTACTAAGTTGATCAAATTAAAACTAATGAACCAGTTGGTGTCCAAGGTAAGTTTGGCAGTTTGACCAGTGGTTTTTAAGTGGGAGCTACTCGCAGTGATTCGATCTCTGACGAGTTAATGGCTTATCCCCATCACTGATCTCACTTACCTGGCCAACCTGGTGAATTAGATTTTGATTAGATCACTTGGTAATTAGAGCTCACCCATGTCATTAAGAAAATCAGTTTGACTGATTTAGGTGCTCCTAATGCCAGCTTTAATTAATTTTCTTTTAAAATCTGACTTGGTGAAGTCAGTGGGAGGATTGAAATTGGCTGGATATTTTCTTCTCATCTATCCTTTAATAAAATCTTCAAAAATTATTAGGTCCCTAAAAATGATTAAGTTATATTGATAACTAAGTCATAGCCTCCCATTAAGTGAGTGATAATGAGTCCATTAGTTTAATAATCATTGGAGGCCCAAAGGCATGGTGCTTATTGACTAATGGAATTATCATTCATAATATGATAATTTGGTTTGAGTCTTTCTGATGGTGGTCAGGTTGGCCGGCCAAAGTCGGGCCTGATCATTTATTGGTCCGATTCACCAAATCAAATCATGTTAATGGTTGGACCTAACCAGATCTTTTCAGTGGAGGCCAAAGCCTACTGATTAGGTTCAGGGGCAAAATCAATTACTAGAAGTTGTTTAGAGAAACAACTGGTTATGAACCTACCCATAGATGCACATGGGTTGACCAACCAAAGTTGGGCTCATGTGTAGTCTGTGTGGATTCTAGTACCCACTAAGGAATTAAAGTAATTTCTCAAATTGGAGGTTGAGGCTACCAGTTCGTAAAAATACTGAGAGAAGCTTTAGACTAAAGTCCAAGTCTTTAGTATTTATAATTTATGTACTAATAGAGGTCTGATTTTTCTTTATGCAGCTATGGCCACTACTCTGTCCCTCCGGTCATTATTAGATAATGACAAGCTCATGGGACCTAATTTCGATAGCTGGTATCGAAAATTAAAAATCATCCTTGAGCATGAGCGGATCCTTTATGTAGTAACGGATCCTGCACCTGAGGAGCCAGTCTCGAACGCTCGAGGAACGATCCGAGATACTTACCAGAAGTGGCTCAACGATCGTACCATCGTTCGGTGCATTATGCTGGCGGCAATGAATGATGAGTTCAGCTGCAGGTTCGAGAATGCCCAACCATAGGAGATGCTTCAAATGTTGAACGACTCCTTTGGCACGTCTGACGACGTTGAAAGGCACAAAACTAGTTGTGCCATTTTCAATGCTCGGATGAGGGATGGAGCCTTAGTCACTGATCATGTACTATACATGATCGAAATGATTGAGCGCCTAAGTAAACTGGGCTTTCCCTTGCACGAGCAGCTCGGTAAGGATGCGATCCTTAATTCATTGCCCAAGTCCTTCCTCCCCTTCCTTACTCATTTTCGGATGACAAAGCCTGCAGTGAACTACCACGGCTTGTTGGAGTTGCTGCAGAACTTTGAGAAGGATCACCAGCTCCATAAGGAGTCGGTAAATATTATGGGAGGGTCTTCTTCTGGTCGTCGACCCTTTAAGAAAGGAAAGAAGAACAAGAAGAAGAAGAATAAGAAGGTGCAGATGCATGCTGGGATGTCTGTACAGGGTCAGACCAAGAAGCGCAAGCCCGACCAGGGCCTGGCGGAGTACTTCTTTTGTAAGAAGCAGGGGCACTGGAAGAGGAACTGTCCTCTATACATTGCCTCCCTGGACCCGAACAGGCCAAAGAAGAAGTAAGGTACTTATATGATAACACCTTGCAATTTTTTCATTTGTGATACTACTGCCTGGGTATTGGATATCGGAAGCCCTTATCATATTTGCAATTCGATGCAGGGTCTGCAAGTCAGTAGGAGATTTGATGAAGGTGATAGATTCCTGAACGTTGGAGATGGAAGCAAAGTTTCAGTTCTAGCATTAGGAATCATGAACCTTGTAATCAATTCTCGAAATATAATTCTGAGTGAATATCACTATTGTCCAAGCTTTTTATTAAATATTATTTCTGTAGGCTTTTTGACCATGAACGGTTATCAATTTTTAATAAAAGAAAATATTTGCAATATCATTTTGAATGGTGTTACAATGTTTGTTGGACAACTTAATAATGAAATTTACTTTCTATCACAACCTGTTAATATGGTTCAAACCTCCGGTAAATGCCCTAGAATAGATAATGTGTCAGATGTCTACCTTTGACACTGTAGGCTAGGTCATATCAATAAGAACAGGATAAACAGGTTGGCTCAAGAAGAAATTCTTGAAGTAGGTGATTGTGAATCACTTCCAACCTGTGAGTCCTGTCTTCTTGGTAAAATGACCAAATCACCTTTTACTGGAAAAGGTGAGCGAGCCAGCGAACTCTTGGGTCTGGTACATTCTGATGTATGTGGACCCATGAGCTCAAGTGCAAGAGGTGGATATTTTTACTTCATAACCTTCACAGACGACCTATCGAGGTATGGGTATGTCTATTTAATGAAGCATAAGTCGGAGTCGTTTGAAATGTTCAAACTATTTCGAAATGAGGTAGAAAAATAAACTGAAAAGTGTATTAAAACTCTTCGATCTGATCGAGGAGGTGAATACCTTTCCAATGATTTTCTGGCATATCTTGGGGAGAATGAAATTCTCTCTCAGTGGACACCTCTTGGAACACCACAGCATAATGATGTGTCTGAAAGGAAGAATCGGACCTTGTTGGACATGGTTCGATCCATGATGGGGTTTGCTGGTCTGTCGATCTTCCTCTGGGGATATGCGCTCGAATCGACTTGTTACCTTCTAAATAGAGTTCCGAGTAAGTCTGTAACCAAAATGCCATATGAGATATGGATAGGACGTAAGCCAGTACTCTCACACCTTAGGGTTTGGGGGTGTCCGACTTATGTTAAACGTTTAATTACGGACAAGCTTAGACCTAGGTCTGACAAGTGTAATTTTATAGGGTACCCAAAAGAGACCAAAGGGTATTACTTCTACCTAGCTGATGAGCAAAAAGTGTTTGTCAACCTTAAGGCAATCTTTTTGGAAAAGGAGTTCCTTGGTGAAGAGACTGTTGCCTCTAAGGTCGAACTTGACGAAGTTCGACAGATGGAAAAATCAGCACAAGTTGCTGAACCTGAACCGGATTTGGTTAGATCAGATCCGGAGCCTATTGTTCAAGCACCCTTAAGGCGATCTGGTAGAGTACCACGTCAACAGGACAGATACTATGGTTTCTTGGTCCGGGACGGCGATCCTATCGAACTTGATGAAAATAATGAGGATTCGATCACCTACATGGATGCAATGCAGAGATCCGACTCTGAGAAATGGCTGGAGGCCATGAAATCCAAAATAGAGTCCATGAAGGTCAACGATGTGTGGACATTGGTTAACCCACCCAAAGAAGTAAAACTCATAGGGTGTAAGTGGGTCTTCAAGAGGAAGAGGGGCACAGACGGAAAGGTGAAAACCTATAAAGCCCGTCTGGTTGCCAAGGGATATCGTCAACGTTATGGTATAAACTATGACGAGACATTTTCTCCTGTGGCAATGCTCAAATCCATTTGGATTATGCTTGCGATAGCTGTCCATCTGGACTATGAAATCTGACAGATGGATGTGAAGATAGCTTTCCTAAACGGAGAGCTGGATGAAGAGGTGTATATGATACAACCTGAAGGATTCACGTCCACAGATGAGTCTAAGGTGTGCAGGCTACAGAGGTCCATTTATGGACTTAAGCAGGCATCACGGAGTTGGAACATACGTTTTGATAAGACGATCAAGACGTATAGCTTCGTTAAGAATGGAGAAGAACCCTGCATTTATAAGTGGGCTAATGGTCCAGTAGTAGTATTTCTTGTATTGTATGTGGATGACATTCTCTTAATCGGGAATGATGTCCCTGCATTACAGAGAATAAAGATTTGGCTGTCGTCACAGTTCTCCATGAAAGATCTGGGAGAAGCTTCCTACATCCTAGAGATGAGGATCTATAGGGATAGATCTAAAAGGTTGTTTGGTTGATCTCAGTCCACGTACATTGATACTATGCTGAAGAGGTTCAGCATGGAGAATTTCAAGAAAGACTATCTTCTGATAGGCCATGGAATTTCTCTCTCGAAGAGAGATTGTCCGACAACACCTCAAGAAAGAGAGCGTATGGGTAGGATTCCATATGCTTCGGCAGTGGGATCTATCATGTACACCATGACATGTACACGATCAGATGTGGCATACTCACTAGGGGTAGTGAGTAGATACCAATCTGATCCAGGGGAGAATCACTGGAAGGTTGTTAAAACCATCCTGAAGTATTTAAGAAATACTAAGGACCAGTGGCTTGTTTATGGTGAATCGGACTTGAGACTTATAGGGTTTACAGACTCTAGTTTCCAGTCTGATCACGATGATAGCAAAAGTGTGTCGGGATTTATTTTTACCCTTAATGGTGGGGCTATCTGTTGGAAAAGTTCCAAGCAGCATACAGTGGCTGATTCAGTTTGCGAGGTGGAGTATGTCGCTGCATCAGATGCTGCCAAAGAAGTGGTGTGGCTGAGAAAATTCATCACCGAGCTCGGAGTAGCACCCTCCCTTGTTGGTCCAGTTCTGCTCTACTATGAAAGCTCTGGAGCCATTGCTCAGGCGAAGGAACCAAAGGCACACTAGCGGACGAAGCATATTCTGCGTCGCTACCATCTCATCCGAAAAATTATGGATCGAGGTGACATCGATCTTCAGAAGATCGACGGGAAGGAGAACCTGACCGACCCATTCACTAAAGCCATTGCGGTGAAGGAGTTTAACAACTACAAGTCAAAGATGGGTATTAGATACTGCACCGATTGGCTTTAGGCCAAGTGGGAGATTGTTGGGAATAGTGTCCCAAAGTCAATCATCAGCCTGTTGACGGTTGTGCTCATTTTTTGTATATGTACATGAATTATGAAATAATAAAAATTATTTTTATATTTTTCATCATAAAATGTTTCATCTTCTAATGAACTCCTATGTTGTGGTGAAGTCCTTAGGACTATTTTGACTCGACAAAGGAGGATTTATCGTTTAGTCCTTAAATCTGTTCGCGATCAAATGATACGTTGTTACCAAGGATGACAACGTTTATCAAGCATAGGTCGTTGTGTGCCATATAGGTTGATTGTCTTCTTAACCAATGAGTGTGGAGACACTGGTATGACATACAGGTGAGATGTAAGGATACATCTGCACTGAACGTGACCGACTCCGGAGCTATTTCTGCTGTCAAGATTTGCTCCGAAGGAATATGGATATAAATATCCCTCCGATCTGAGATCACCACGGTGATTTGCAAGCAACTCACTGCACTTAGGCAC
Source organism: Elaeis guineensis (assembly GCF_000442705.2). Classification (NCBI taxonomy): domain Eukaryota; kingdom Viridiplantae; phylum Streptophyta; class Magnoliopsida; order Arecales; family Arecaceae; genus Elaeis; species Elaeis guineensis. The sequence continues at coordinate 110,686,311 of NC_025993.2, forward strand.
TGGACTACCTGAATTTCTAATTCAGTGACGGAAGGCTGCTGGGTGTAGTCAAGTACTTGACTTGTCGGTGCGTGTGTCAAGATGGGATTGACCACTCTAATTTAAAAGCTATGTACAGTCATGTTTCAATTTAGCAAAATCTTGGCCAGGGTAGTCCTTGTGAGGAGTCACAGGACTGTTTGAGTTGAGCACGATTCGGATGATCTGATCAAGGTTGACAGTTTAACCCTGAGTCGTCCTAAACACAGGGGTCAAAAAGATGAATTATACAGTAACCATATTCATGTAGGTTCTGAGTGTTGCGATTGTGACTATTCGACCTATCCAGATATCGGGTACCATTGCTAGATGGTCACTTCGATTAGTACAGGAATTGGTTCCTATGCTACCGGTTTAGGTTCGAACCTACGGGGTCACACATATTAGAGATTCCTATCTGATCTGATGGCTGATGTAGAATCCTACATGTTTGGGACTCAATGATTGAGAATCAGGATTCTCTGATCATGAGTTCCACACATTATGGGTACCGGGGTCAAGAGTCCCACTGGTTGGGACTTTTTGATCAGGATTACATATCGATGAATCTGATGCCCGATTGCCCATCGGATTTGGACTCAATATTTATGAAAGGTTTAATTAGTGATTTGATCGCTAATTAACTCAATTGATTGAGTAATTATTTTTGGATCAAGTCCAATTGAATTGGATTCAGTTGGGTTTGACCCGATTAGGTTAAGAGTTGACCTAATCGTCGAGATGGTTTGATCCCTGATTTGATCAGGGGTTGGGCTTAGTCAATTCCTGATTTGATTAAGATTTTATTGAGCCTAATTAAGCCTAATTAAATTGAGTTTAAATTAGTCTAATTGGACCTAACTTATTTGGTTCAATTAGGTTGGTTTAAATAATGAAACCACCTTGACCCAATCTCCATGCGCCACCTCACTTCCATTGCACCCATTTGAATTCATGAGAAGAAACTTCTCATTAATTATTTTCTCATGCCAAGCCCTCTCCATGCTCCACTTTAATGTGCCATATGAATGGATAAGGATGATTGGTTGGCCATTCAAATTCAAAATAAAGTTTGAATTTGAATGGGCAATCAATCTTTGTGCCTTATTCTTTTTTTTACGCCCCATTTATTACATGAGAAAAGGTTTCTCATGAAATCACTCCATGCACAATTTAAGCTACGCCTCACGCCTTTAGTGGATAAGGGATGAGTTAGTGTCCATTTGAATTCAAAATTTGATTTGAATTCAAATGTGTAATTACTCATCTTTATCCTTTCTTTTGGATAAGATGTTTGACGTTGTTATAAAAGGAGGAGAAGAGTGGGGCATGCAAGAAGAAGATTTTTTGGAGAAAAATTCTGGGGCATAAGAATTCTTGTGCGTGAGAAGAAAGTCCATATCCTTCCAAGAGAAAAGAAAAGAAAAGAAAGAAAAGTGGGTGCAAGGTTTCCAGTGAGTTTCCTAGAGTTTTAGCCTGGGGTTCGAAAAGTGAGAAAGTGAGCTACGAGTGTTGTGAGCCCACAAAATCTTAAGAAGATCTTCAACATCCTCTCAAGCATGTCTGTTGACGATCTGGAGCATCCAAAGAATCGACAGACATCGATCGAAGGAGTTCGATCAGCATCGACTGTCAAAAGGGCTCTACAACGAGCTAGCACTCGTGAGGAGTCGATCAGATTGGGAGCTTCGTGTGGACTATCCGCAGAGGCCAGACATGCTGTGTGACTGTATTACGACAATCAGACTCTTCCGATGGTGATCAGATTACGGTGATCTACTACCCGCACAAAGGTATTGTGTTCTGAACACATTACAGTAAAGTGTTTACTGTTTGAATTTGAAATTCAAATTTAAATGAATGCATGCTATATATCATATTTAGATCCTAGTATAGGATAAATTCATGTTAATTAATTAAATTAATTAATATTTTTTCGCTGTAAAATTATAATTTTGAAAAAATTTTAAAATTACCATTTTACCCCTGCACTGAATTTTTCCCACAACAATATCGTATCCCAGAGCAATATTAATTTTTTGCGCCTGATGCCAATGGTTGGGTGAACTCCCCTCCTTCGGATCAGGTGGCCTTCTATGTCAAAGATCTTCGGGCGGGTCTTTGGTTTTCGATTTCAGAATTCGTCCAGAATCTTCTGGACTATTATGGTCTCTGTCCCGCTCAGCTGGCACCGAACTCAGTCTGGCTTATAATCAGCTTTACTTTGTTGTGTCGATTAATACTGATCGAGTCTCGTCCTTCTCTTTTCTGTTTCTATTTTGTTCTCCGTCCCCATCCAAAGGCCAAGGATTGGTGGTTTTTCAACCCAAGAAAGGGCCTCTCCTTCATTACCGGTCTTCCATCGTCTATTCATGGATAGAAGAATCAATTCTTCTTTGCTGCTTTCTCTTTTCTCTAAGGCTTCCCTTCATGTTGGGTCGATCCAAAGACCGGTCCCAACGATAACAGTCGAGTGGAGGTCGGCGATCGGGAGGACTTCCACTGGTTGAAGGACATAGTGGTCCCACCGCAAAGAGAGCTGATGACCGAACAAGCTCTCTACGATGCCGGTCTTAGTTCGGTCACCAATTTAGGTATAGCATAATCGATCACTTTTATTTTTTTATTTATTTTCTGAATTGTACTGACTTCTTTATTTCGATCGCAGCTATGCAGCTGAGGGCGTGAGTATTGATCGTTGATATTCGCTAGCATGCTACCAAGAAGAGGACAGGGGCATCCGAAGCTGGACCCTCCCGACCACCGAAGAAGGGTCGAACAACTACATTTGTGCCGACGAGAGAACCTGACGTACCATCGATGTCGGTTCCTGAGACAGTTCTGGCGCTGTTGGCTCCGACAGTGCTCCCCAGCATGCCGTCTATTGAATAGGGGGTACCAAGAGAAGATGGGACTACCGCAGCAACATCAGTAGCTCCACCAATCGAGGTTCGGGCCGAGGTGGAGGCTGCGGTCAAATCTGAACAATCAACGGTTGCGCTAGTTGCTCCTCCAGCGGGGCTCTCTCAGGTGCAGTCAAGCTCCAGCTTCCTCGCATTTTCAAATGCGGGACCACCGACAAAAGATCGGGGGAAGACACCGACGATTTCGACGAATGATGCAACATCGACGAGTCACACAGTTCACTGTGACATCATAGTGTCCGAGGATGAGTCAGTCTTGGCCAATCAGACATTGGCCAGGCAGCTCATCCAAGCTGCTCTTCTCCCGGCCGATCAGGAGCACAGAAAGAACAGAACTGTCACTGAGATGTTCTCTTCTTTTTACTCGATGATACTCAAGATAAGTTTTTGTTCGCATTTTTTTTATCTGATCCGACTTATCCTCTGTTTGCAGTTGGTACATGATATGTTCGATCTGGAGGCCGGCTACGAAAAGGTTACCGACTTCCATCGGATATGGATGAATAAAGTGAGGTCGCCAATGCTAAGAAGGCGGCTGCCCTTGAGCAACTTCAGGCAGCGATCGAGCGAGAGGCGAAGCTTCAGGCGAAAGTCTCCCATCTGTCCGCTGACCTTGAATCCTCTAGAGCCGAACTTGAGTCGGCTCGTCAAAACACCTCGGCTCTTGAATTGTGGATCAAGAGTAAGAAACATTCCATCCACTGACTTCAACGAGAAAGAGACTGATGCATCTTTGAACTCGAAGTCGAACGTGGATGACATCGAGTCAGTCTGAAAAGGTTGGCACTGGTCGATGAGGAATCGACTTCTGTAAGAGCTAATGCAGAGTTGGCTAGGACGGAAGCAGAGTCGACAAAGGAGGTCCTGAACCGAGCAATCGAGAATTTCAAGAATTCAGAAGAGTTCAAAGAAGAAATCCTCGAAGGTAGGTTCGCTTCCTACTGTGTCGGGTATAAGAACGGTCGAGATACGATCGAAAAATTATATCCGAATTTTGACTTGAGCAGCATCGTTCCTCTAGTGTCGGAAGATAGAGCTGCTGAAGAAGAAGAAAATGCATCGACTCAAGATGGAGCACTGACAGCACTAGAAGTTGTCCAAGTCTCAGATGCTACATCGGAGCAAAGAGATGGAGACCGCGACTGATGATCGGTGTAATTTTATTTTCTTTTTGTAATCAAATACTTGTAATCGGACTTCGGTCCAATTTTGTAATCTTCTCTTTTCAATGAATGAAAAATTTTTTTTCTAAGTAGACTCTTTTTTCTGTGTGTTTGTAATGTTGTATAGTAATTATTTAACTACCGAATATCAATCGATAAATCGAACGTCCGATAGTACTTATAGAATCATCCATTAGTCGAATATCCATTTGACATACTTTGAAGTATTAAGATAAACGATAATAAGCCGAATACCCTGCGTCCGACTTTAGTCGGGTTAGTACGTCAAGTTATTTGATAATCAATGGCAAGTCGAAAATTCTTCGACCGACCATAGTCAAGTCAGTATAATTTCAATCCGACCTTGGTCATATTGGCATAGCATTCTGCTTAGTTAAGACTAAGTCGACATAATAGTCATTCGACTATGATCGGCTTTTACAGTTGAAAGCTGGGATATGTTTAGTACCGAGACAAAGTCGGTATTGTGGCTTTTACGGTAAAAGCCAAAGTATAAATGATATACCAATTTTTACAATAAAAAATTAAAATATCGTCAAATTGATATGCCAGTTTTTACAGTGGAAAATTGAAATATCGTCAATAGTCGATGAATTGACCGTCCATCTATCGATCCATTACCACTTTATAGTTAACTGAAACTTGTGATTCTGAAATTCAATATTTCATTCTGAATAATGTATACATGGACAACTTTATTGATAATATATTTTTAAATTATTTGTATTCTATGTTCGAGGAATGGTTATTTCCATCAGAGTTTTTAGCTGATATGCATTCGGTCGAAGTATTTCTGTTATTCTGTAGAATCCTTTTCAGTTCGGAGATAACTTGCCTTGGTCAAGAGGTCTTGAGACTTTTGCTTTTCTTAAGATCAAATCTCCAAGATGGAAGACCTTCGATTTAATTTTTGCATTATAATACCGGGCTATCCTTTGACGATAGGCTACCATCCAAAGTTGAGCTCACTGTCGGACTTCTGAAAGTAGATCTAGATCGACTCTCCGATATTTAAAATTGCTCAGCTCACTGTATTGCTCAACCCTTGTTGAAGGTAATCCGATCTCAAGTGGAATCATTGCTTCTGTTCCATATGCTAAATTGAATGATGATTCTTCCGTTGGCATACGAGGAGTCGTTCGGTATGCCCATAAGATCAGATATAGTTCTTGTCCCAGAGGTCTTTAGCTTTATTCAGTCTGATTTTGAGTCCATGCAGAATTATCCGATTGGTTACTTCCATCTATCCATTGGATTGTGGATAGCCGACTGATGTGAGTTTGTACGTAATGTAAAATTTTGCATAGAACTCTTTAAAGTTCTGATAATCGAATTACTGACCATTGTCAGTGATGATGGTGTATGGTAAACCGAATCTGCATATAATTAATTTTTAAATGAAATCTTCCATCTTACTCTCGATAATTTATGTCAGAGTTTTAGTTTCTACCCATTTGGTGAAGTAGTCGATGGCGACCACTATGAATTTTCTCTGATCAGATGTCGGAGGGAAAAGACCAAGTATATCAATCTTTCATTGTGCAAAGGGCCATGATGCAATAATTGATATTAACTGACTTGCCGGTTGGTATTGTATATTTGCATATCTTTGACATGGTTCACAGCTTCGGACAAGTTCAGCCGTATCTTTTTCATGGTGGACCAATAATATCCTTATCATAGGACCTTGTAAGCTAGAGTTTTGCCCCCTAAGTGATTTTCATAAATCCCTTCATGAACCTCCCTAAGTGCATAATCGGTATTTATTGGTCTCAAACACTTTAGTAAGGAAAGAGAAAATGACCTTTTATATAGATGATCATTCATTAAAATGTATTGAGAGACCATCCATCTAAGTCATTTGGCTTCTGAGGGATCAGCAGGGAGAGTCCCATCAGTCAAGTACTGGACAATCGAATCTATCCAGTTTGGTTCATCAGTGAGTTGTAGTACTTCCTCGACTTTATCAATACTCGGCTGTTTGAAGCATTCGACGAATGTCTGACCCAGCGAGTTGAAGGAAGTAGTTGCGAGTCGTGAAAGTACGTCGGCTCGAGTATTCTTTATTTTTGGAATGTAAAAGATCTCAAAATATTTTAAAACTGAGGTAAGATCTTTCACCTTCTGAAAGTACTTCATCATAATAGGGTCTCGAGCTTCAAACTCGCCCTTAACCTATCTCGCAATCAATTGTGAGTCAGTGAAGACTTTCAAACTCTTGACATCGAGCTTCTTGGCAATTTTTAAGTCGGCTAAAAGTGCTTCATATTCGGCTTGATTATTCGAAGCTTTGAAATTGAATCGAAGGGCGTATTCAGTAATAACCCCTTCAAAATTTGTAAGGATGAGACTAGCTTCACTACCTTGTGCATTAGATGCTCCATCAATATGTAACACCCATACCGACGTTAAGTCGAGTTCAGGAGTTGTGGCCTGCTTTATTGTGTCACTAGCTTCTTCTTCAGATTTATTATCGGATATTGTACATTCGGTGACTAAATCAGCCAGAACTTGCATCTTCATTAACGGACTGAGTGATATTGTATATCAAATTCACTGAGCTTTATCGCCCACTTTGCCATTTGATCCGATTTATCAGGTCGGTATAAGATTGTCTTCAATGGCTGATCAGTCAAGCTCACAATAGGATGTGCTTGGAAGTACGGGCGAAGCCACTGTGATGATATAATTAGAGTGCAGATCATTTTCTCCATTCTTGAATATCTCACCTCGACATTGTGAAGCACCTTACTGGTGTAGTAGATCGATTGTTGAATTCGGTTTTCATCTTCTTGGACGAGTACCGAACTGACTACTTCTATTGAACTTACCAAGTAGAGATACAGAGTTTCTCCCTCCTTCAATTTTGTTAGTAGTGGTGAGGATGCAAGGTATTTCTTCGGATCTTCAAAGATTGTCGACATTCATCCGACCATGAGAAATCTTTTGTCTGCCATAGGATCTTGAAGAAAGGCAAACATCTTTCAGTCGATTTCGAAATAAATTGGCTGAGTGCAGTGATTCTTCCATTGAGTTGCTGTATCTCTTTCTTTGAGCTCGGGTGCTTCATGTTGATGATAGCTTTTATCTTTTCAAGATTGACCTCGATTCCTTATTGTGATACAAAAAATTTAAGAAATTTTTCAGAAGTCACTCCAAATGCACACTTAGTCAAATTCAACTTCATCTGATGTCGTCGAGTGTGCTGAAAGCTTCCTTCAGGTCTTGAATGTGATCTGAGGTTTGGAAGCTTTTCACCAGTATGTCGTCCACATAAACTTTCATATTTTGTCCGATCTGTGCTTTGAAGATCTTATTGATAAGCCGTTAATAAGTGGCTCTGATATTTTTTAAACTGAAGGGCATTATTTTATAACAGTATATGCTCTTATCGGTTATAAAGGCTGTGTGCTCCTCGTCTTTGGATGCCATCCGAATCTGGTTATATCTGACGAAGGCATCCATGAAGCTCAAGAGTCGATGATCCGCAGTCGCATCAACTAGTTGATCAATCTTCGATAAAAAAAAATTATCCTTTGGACAAGTTTCGTTCAGATTTGTGTAGTCGATGTAGATTCTCTATTTTTCATTAGTCTTTCTCACCATCACTACATTGGCGAGCCAATTAAGATAAGTAGCTTCCCTGATGAAGTCAGTTGCGAGGAGCTTGTCAACTTCTTCGTCAATGATCTTCTGCTTTTCAGAAGCAAAAGGTCTTTTCTTCTATCTTACCGGCTTGATCTTCGGGTCAATATTGAGTCGATGAGTTATTACTTCTGGAGAAATTTCTAGCATGTCTATTGTCGATCAAGCAAAAATATCAATATTTGCCCTCAGTAGATTTATTAATTACTACCACTCTGGATCAGACAGCTGCAATCCAATTTGGACCGTCTTCTCAGAATCTTCTTCTTTTAATGGGATGGAAACCAGTTGTTCGGTTGGTTCACCCCTCTGTTCATTTTCTCTTTGGTCCAATTTATTAACGGACAAAGAGTCTTCAGGTTTATTATTTTGTGTGGAAACTAGAAAGCAACGTCGAGCAAGTTATTGATCTTCACGCATCTCTCTGACTTCATTCTTTGTCGAAAATCAGACTAACAAATGATATGTCGAGACTACTGCTCTCAGAGCATTAAGTTCAGGTTGTCCGAGTATGGCATTATAAGCCGAAGGAACTCGGACAATCATGAATGTCAAGAGTATAGTACTCTATTATGGTTCAGTTCCCACGATTAAGGGAGGAGTAATTTCTCCTTCTCCAGTAACAGTATCTCCAGTGAAACCGATCAATGACATCGAGACTCTTCTGAGTCGATCAATCGGTAATCGCATTCGAAAGAAAATCAAGTAAAACAAAATATCTATTGAGCTTCCATTATCTACAAATTTTTTTTTACATCATAATTAGCTATCGTTGTCGAGACAACGACAGCATCATCATAGGGAGTTTGAATTCTCCAAATATCTTCTTTCAAAAAAATAATTACATCGTCAAGTCGTCGTTTCTTCGCTGACTCTTCTTCGAAAGTTGCCCCTCAGTTTGGTTGCTCAGAGATCATGTTGATTGCTCTTATAGTCGGTCGATTGTTGATAGTCTCCTCAGTTTGTGGCTGAGGTTGTCGATCAGCAGGAGGTTGAGTCGGTTGATCCCTTTGAAACTTTTCGAGATAATCTCATCGAATTAGGGCTTCTACCTTGTCCCTGAGCTGGATGCATTATTCGGTATCGTGACCATGATCACGATGGAACCGACAGTGCTTCCTCTTATTTCAGCTCCTCAATGATGCTTTCATTGATGGGGGGTATTGTAAGTATTCTACTCCATCGATCTCCATCAAGATCTGCGCACGAGGAGCAAAGGGAAGAGTATAGGAGTCATACTTGCCATAGTTCGACTTCAGACTTTATTTTCGAGGTAAAGCTTGCTTATTGATAGTCGGCCTACTTGATTCGGTCGGAGCTTTACTTTTCTTTTGTTTTTTCTTCTGACCTTTTCTATCCGTTTGGCGTTGGTCAGAAGCAGCTTCATCCACGTGAATATACTTGTATGCACGCTCCAGAAGTTCAGCATAGGTCTGAGGGAGAGTTTTATCGAGAGAGTAAATAAATCTGAATCCTCTCAAATCTCTTTTCATGATCGATATAGCCATGTCTTCGTTGAGGTCCCTGACCTCAAGTGTGGCTGTATTGAAACGAGCCATAAAGTCTCTCAGTATCTCTGTCTCACTTTGCTTGATTGAGAAGAGATTGTCGAATGTCCGTAGCGGCCTTCGGCTTATGCTGAAGTGAGTCACGAAAGAATGTTCAAACTGCTCGAAAGAATTAATGCTCCTCGACTGAAGTCCGAAATATCAGGCTCGAACAACCTTCCGAAGAGTTACCAGGAAGCCAATGCATAAAAGGACGTCGGTTGCCCCCTGGATCATCATGAGAGCCTTATAGCTCTCCAGATGGTCGATCGAGTCGGTGGAGCCATCATATGACTCCATCTATAGCATCTTGAACCGAAAGAAAATTGGTTCATCCAAGATGCATCTAGAGAGAGGCTGGGCAGTGTGAAAGTCGTAGTCATTGGAAGACTTCCAACCTTCCACTTAAAGTCGGGTGAGTTGATGATCAATTTCTCAAAACTTGCATTCATAGTTGTCAAGTCACCGTTGCCAGAAAACTCCGAGGGTGGAACTCCCTGAAGAGTTCGAAGAAGGAGAAGCAGAAGGCGTCTACAGCCATTTCTCCTTTTTGATATTGTGTGCACGAGAAGGAGAACGCCATGAATGATGGGTGGCACGGTGAGAGTGCCGAGAATGTGGTTGTCTTTCTCAGTGGGAATGTCGAGACGGTCGCTCCGGAGATGAAGAAGGCGAGCGCCGCGAACGACGGCGACTGTGCCTAGACCGCACTAACTAAGCCACCGGTTGCTCTACCAACGGCTGCTGCTGTTGCTGGATTTGCTGCTGCTGGAGGCTTTGAACCACCTCCGTCAAAATTTTTATTTGCTGCATGAGTGCATCAATCTGTGCGTCCGTGGTGACCACCGGACGTGAGGAACTGGGCTCTGCCACTGGAGGTGGGGGAGGAACGTCTTCCCGATGGGAAGACTGCCTCATCGAATCGGTCGAGTGTTGAGCTCTGATTCTCGACATGGTTGACTGTGACTTTTCTCCTACCTAGCGCGCCAATCTGTTGCAGCCAACTTTCTTTCGTCTGTCGTTGATGAAGAGCACCTGCAAAATCAAATCCTCATAGACCGGAGTTGTGTCCAACGGAGACCCTCCGATGCTTAAGTCAGAGAGAAGGTTGATGAACAGCTAAGAATGTTGAAAGTGGCAGAGTCTTAGCCCATAATTGCCTTACCTGTGCTGCTCGTTTACCTTCTCTTTTATAGATGATTCTGATATAACCGTCGAACACATGGTCCCATTTTTTATGGCACTAGATTATCGGACCATAATTGTGGAGCTAGTGGGCTATTACTCCCATTAATCGCCGTAACATGTAGTCGATAACCTTTCATAATGGTTAGGATATGTTGAGCAGATAAACCAACTATATGTCGGTAATACTAATACGTCGGTAGAGATAAGTCGGTAGATGATCTGAATGACCATCGGCCGGTTACTATGATATGCCGATGGTCTTCAGTTAGAGGTTGATCAAGTTATTTGTTGTTGGTTGATAATAGCCGACTATCAGTCGGTCAACCGATTATGACTCCGATTATGAGTCGGAGTCGGAAGTCGGTTGATTTGTCTCAACACATCTTATTAATTCTTGTGATGTTAGTCGGATTTCCATAAAATCAATCATATCTTTAAGTACAGGCCTCCCATTAAGATGTATAAGGATCAAAAAATGACTAGGATAACCATTGACAGTTTGAAAAAATTTGATGCCTAATGTTCAAATCCCTAACTTGACATAAAAGATCAATAAAATACAGTAAGGGATAAGATTTCATGCCCTGCATGCTCACCTGTATAATACTTAAATCAATTAGACGTTAAGCACTAGCGAGGGAGGGGAGAGACCTTGTCCTGATGATAGATTTGAAGACAATCATGCCTTGTTTGGCAAACGATGAGGCAGATAAAGGAGGAAGAAAGGATAATTACGTTCGCCGGCTGTTATTCTCTGTTTTCAGTTAAATAGGATTAGATTAATATATACTGCAACAGAGGAGCCATCCTGGTCTTGTGCCGATCTTTCAGGAACAAAATGCACCCCATCTAACACCACAAAGGCCTAAAATAGGTAATCTCGTGCAAAACCACACAGTTGTAGACATACTTTTTTGGAAAAATCATGCAGATATAAATATCACTTGACACTTTCTCAGAGGTTCCTTAACCTGGTGGAGGAGCCAAGTGGGGTTGGCAGTCTTTGGAATACATTGTATATGATTCTTTAGCTGACAGAAGAGCACAAATAAGAGAAAAGGGAGTAACCTAAGGATTCACCAATGTGTCACTGGATCTACCATGTGACTTCACGAGAGGCCCGCTAAGCTTGTGGATGCTGTTGTACAAGCCTGCTTATTTTTGATTGAAGAAGCAAGCTAAGTCAAATAAAGTTTTTCTTCAAAATATAGACTAATTAAAGCTCGTCTCACTATCAGCTAATCCTAATTTGAACTTGTTCTTGATGACCATAACAAAGAAAATAGCAATAACACATTGAATAAACACAAGATTCAGATCATTTTAAGCTATGCATTACAATGAGATGACCTGATCCTTCCAAGAATATGACTATTATGGGTATGTTCTAGTGCCAGATTATAAGGTCAACTTACTTGACAATCAACACTAATTAATACATCATACAGTCATATATAGGTTTTCATAAGGAATTAAATGTTTCTGGTTCGATATGCATCATATATGTGTTGTTAATGATTTTCATCAGCTTTCAACTTTTGCATATATGTCAGTGTGAGCTAGCATAGCTGTGTAAAGAATATTGTAGCCAGATAACTAATAGCAAATTTGGTAGATGATACAAATATAACCACTGTAAAAGGTGTAAAAATGATCACATCTTTAGTTATATGAGAATAAGTATTGCTTTTCATTAGACAGAAAAGTCAATCATCACATGGTAATAATACACGACGTAATCCACTTATAAAACCTGATAAGTCCACTTACTTGAAAACAACACTACTTGGATTTTGTAATTTACAATACACAGATTGATGCTGAGATTCAATCGAGTTATAAGCATCCAAGGCCTGCACAGACTAAACATTAACTTAGATTTTCTAAAACATCTATAAGCGTTGTACAAAACAGCCAGCCTGATAAAGCTAGCAGTTCTTACTGCAGTTCTTTTCCCTTATAATTGATGTGCAAGGATCAGCATCGATAAGCATGTTTACCACCTCCCTCATCGTAGGGCGTAAAGTTGGCAACTTGGTAGTACACAAAATAGCAACCTTCAAAACTTTCATCATGTCATCTTCCACAGAACTTGACACCCTAGGATCAAGAACTTCTGCAACATTTTGGCCGTCTAGATGCATTGAAACCCAATAGACAATATCTTTCCCTTCACCAAACTGAGGTTCTATAGGACTATGGCTGGTAAGCAACTCAAGCAAGACAACACCAAAACTATAGACATCGCTCTTTTCTGTTATCTTGAGTGAATATGCAAGTTCTGAAAGTTCAAAGACATTTTGTGAGAGACCGAAGCAATATGAAAGGTGATGCATGTGAAATAAGATGGATAACCAGAGGCAAGCTAAAATGAAACTACTACAGATGAGAAAATATTAACTTTCTTCTTTTCAACATCTTAAAACCAGTAGTGTCTTCCTACCATATTTTACTGGATAAAACTGAAAAAGAATAGCAGCTAATTTTTTTTCTGCTTCATTTAACGGCAAATAAAAGAACAAACACAAAGTGATGAAGAAGTAGGCTGATTCTTTTGATGTCATCAAGAATGAAAGCATCTATTATAGTCTTAAATAATAAAAAATCCTGCATTCTATAGCAACTATGGTCTAAACTACAGAGTCTAGCTAATGGAAAAAGAGCATAACAAAAGAAAGATCAAGTTCACAGAATAAGAAGTGCACTAATCAGTAAACCAGATCTCTCCAAGCGGATGATATAAAGATGTGGGCAATATGTTGTGACATCAATTGTAATCAAGGAAAAGCAACTGATTAAGTTTTACTGGCTACTGTTTTTGAGAAGACAATACTATAGAATGGAAAAATGGACATACCAGGAGCAATGTAACCATGTGTACCAGCAAAACAACTTAAATCTGATTCCTCGGCTATCTTTGCTATGCCAAAATCAGCAATTTTTGCTTCATATTCATCAGCCAGCAATATATTTGTGGATTTTATATCCCTGTGTATGATGGCTGGTGAACAATCATGGTGAAGATACATGATCCCCTTTGCTGCACCCACAGCAATCTTGTACCGCTTGTTCCAGTCCAGCTCTGGTTGCCCACCTTTGATTTCCCGATGAAGAGCTTGATAAAGATTCCCATTAGGCATGTACTCATATACAAGAAAATTAAGCTCCCCTCTGGTCAAGCAGGAATATAGCTTCAGTATGTTTCTATGCCTGATCTTTCCCAATATGTCTATTTCTGCCATCAAAACTTTTGCTCCATTCCCTTTCCATAATTGCTTCACTGCAACTGTGCCTTTGTTCTTCAACTCTAATCGATAAACTCTACCAGTGCCCCCACTTCCAATCAAATTTTCCTCTTCCAATTTACATATCTCTTCGGCATCAAGTTCTGGTGGCTGGAAAGATTCCACTTTCCATTTTGAGTCATTGTCTATGCCCTCCTCCTGATCCTTCTGTTTATGAGATTCCTCAAGCTTGAAGCTCCTATAGCTCACAAACACTAATCCAGCTAAAAGAATGACCATAGCTGATAAAATGATTGATATAAGAACCACTCTATTTCCTAAGATATCCTTGTGCCTGCGATCCATCTTGCAAATACCCAAGTCAGAATCCCATTCATTTCCTGACTTTCCATCAATACATAGACCAGGATTGCCAGAAAATGCTTCATCTCCAGCAATCATTAGAAGACCTGGTGGAACCCTTCCTGTCAATCGGTTCTTGGAAAAGTCCACGGAGCTTAGCTTCAATGATTGTAAACTATCTGGAATAGGGCCAGTAATCAGGTTCTGTGATAGATTTATTGAATTGAGAGAGGCCAACTGGGAGAGTGTTCCTGGAATGTTACCACTCAATGCATTCTGTGCAAGATCAATCTCTACCAGTCGACTACATGAACCAACTTCAGATGGTATAGACCCAGTGAGAACATTATCCTCCAAATGCAAAGATGTCAACTGGTCCAGATTTCCAATTTCAGATGGTATCTGACCTGAGAAAGAATTACCGGAAGCATATAATTTCTGCAACTGGGATAGCTTTCCTAACTCAACAGGAATCTCATCAGAGAGCCTGTTATTTTGCACATACAGTTGATTCAAGCTGGTTGAGGTCCCAATCTCCAAAGAAATCCCTCCAATGAAAGCATTGTCTGCTATATCAATGATGGTGGCATATGGCAGTCCCCACAACCCATCTGGAAGTCTCCCTGTGAAGCGATTCTGGCTAATTCGGAACCTCTGTAGAGACTTGCACTTAGCATAAGAATCAGGAAATTCACCTGAGAAGTTATTATCGAGTGCGAGCAAGAACTGCAGATTGTTGTTTTGGCACAAGAACCTTGGGAATTCACCGGAGAAGTTGTTCTGTGATATGTCCAGACTGTTGAGTGGTGAAAACCGGCCGACATTTGCTGGGAATTCACCAGAAAAAATATTCTCATAGATAGATAATGCAATGAGAAACTGCAAGTCTCCAAATCCTTTGGGGAGTTCACCCCAGAAGTTGTTACAAAACAACTGGATGACAGTGAAATTCTTAAGATTACCAAGCTCAGCAGGAATTTTTCCAGTCATTTGATTCTGGGAAATGTCTAGTTCACGCAAGTGAGTGAGGTTTGCAAGCTCAGGTGGGATCTCTCCGGTTAAATTATTCTGGTAGAGCTCAATCTTGTATAGATTCTGTAGCTTCGAAATTTCTTTAGGAAGTTTTCCTGAAATTTGGTTTTGGGAAAAATCTAAAGTTTCTAGTGATGTTAATTCGAATACAGAGGCTGGAATCTGTCCTATCAGATTACATTTAGCCAGGTAGAGCAATGTTAGGTTCTTCAAATTTCCAATAGTTGGCAGAATTTCTCCCTCCTTGAAGTTATTCTGACCAAGACTCAGTACAACCAGACCTGATAGATCCCCAATCCAAGCTGGAAACTTACCAGAAAAGCCATTTGTTGACAAATCAAGAACTCTTAAGTTCCTTAAGGTTGAAAGATCTGGCAATTGGCCTGTTAAACTGTTCATCGAGAGATTGAGGACTTGAAGACTAACACACTTCTTCAACTCAGAAGGAACAGTACCTGAGATTGAATTTGCCTGAAGAAGAAGTGTATCAAGGCTGCTAAGGACAGAGATTGACGGTGAGATCTCTCCAGAAAGGTTCTTATATGCAAGTGAGATTCCAGTAACTTTCCCAGAGTTGAAGTTGCATGTGACACCAAAAAACTGGCATGGGGAGTCTGACTCTTTCCAGCTTTCAAGATAATTCATAGGATCAATCAATTGACTCTTGAAATGCAGGAGGGCTTGAGTTTCCAATGCTTGGGAGTTTGAGATTGGGAAAAGGGAAAGCAGAAGGGTGCTTAATAAATGGAGTGGAAGTAAGAACTTTGCCATTGCCACGGGTGATAACAGTACAATTACAATGGATGAAGTTTTAATGAGATTGCCTTTGCCAATTCAGCATGCCTGTGAGAACAAACACAACAGAAAACCAGATGTTATCTAGAGATAGAAAAGATAAGAAGATCTGAAACAGAAATTGATACTGGACCACTCCTGAAGATGATGGATTTAAACTAGTAGGCAAAACATTAGTATGAAACTTATGAGGTCGTGATTCAGGCACAACTTTACTCCATAACTAGACATTTCTAAATGGAAACTTTTAATGGCAATGGTGCTTGAAATATAGAGAAAAACAAATGCAGGCTGAACAAACATTAGGATATTAAGAAGGGTAATTCATGGCAAAAGATCTGCCAAACTTAATTTGCACTTATGACAACAGTCACCCCTGACACCACCGCAGCAGTGAGGATAGACCAATCAGTGCAGCTCATTCTACATAAAACTCTATTCAAATTCCTTAAGTTTGAATGGTGAAGTTCCAGCAAACACACATGGGAGGTACAGACCAGCTTATTCACCATCAACATGCAACAAATCCATGGAGCTAGGGGAGGAAGAAACAAATATCAAGGAAAAACATGACCAGTTACACCATCAAGAAGTATTTTTGCATACATAAATGGAAAATTTTCTTTTGATCTCATTTTGTCAAATCTAGTGATTATATCTGATCACTCTTACAGACAGAGCTTTATTGATCTGCATTTAACGTTTCTTCCATTTGAATAATAAAACTTTGGTACCAGAAACAACTTTACATTTAAATATGCGTAAGAAACTAAATCAGCAGTCTCAGGCATTTGAGTAATGTTTATTTTCGAATTTTAGTGTTTTAAATTTTGACACAGAGATGTCTAATTCTTGCTGTAGTTTGCGTGCTTAAAAAGTATTTTCTCCCAAGGAGTGATTAAATGGTTCAAGTAAATGTCAAGTAGGAATAGACTGTAGGAAATTAATAGCGCCACTTGCAGAGCAGACGTGGTGAAAAAAGAAGAACTGTGCAATTAAAACATCTGAAAGAGTCTAAAGGAACTCTGGAGATAAGATTACAAGTATCATCAGAAAAGCTTTGAAGCTGTTGCACTTCTTTTAGATTCTCTACCTTTCATTTCAAATGCCTAACCACATTGCATGCAAAACCATACTTCAAGCCTTTGTGTGTCTCCTTGTTGCAATTAGAAAATCCACAAGCAGATAGTTGAGATTCAAGTCTCTTTTATTGTTTATGAAACAGACAATCAGAGAGCTTTGATATATTGTAGTAAAGATCAAGAATTTTTTGGCAGGAAGACAATAATGAACGGAACCATACAGTTGGATATGGTGAGGCAGAGCTTTTTCATTGTTCTTTTATTAAGAATGCCAACTAGGTCTAGATTACAAAAATTAAAGGTTTTAGTAAGAATATATATTAGGTCTTGATTACAAGGATGCAAGAAAAGCATAAAGCCTAGGTATTTGTTAGATGGACCATAGTAGCAACACCTTGTAAAGCATGTAAAATGGTTGAGGGACCATAAAATAGAAGCTAGAAGTTGACAACATCTAACATCTAGAGGAATAAAGTTAAAATATTATTCCTAGTGTCTTCAAAGGAAATTTTCTCATCTGTCTAATCAGCTATAGATTCCTGATCATTTTTATTTTCTGAGGATGACTCAAGGATGCAGAAAAAAGATGTAAAAACCAAATAGCAAGATAGCAATAAACAAGGGCATACCTTTTTCCAAATTTACACTCTTCAAGAGTATTTCACTAATGGCATATAATGAGTGGATCATGTTAGCCATGTTGTGGAAGGAGATTTAGATAATGTCATGAAAGTGATAGTCCCAGATTGTGATGGACCCTACCATTCTCTTCTCTCTATCCCACTTTTTTAAGTAGGAGGATTCAGGGATTAATTAAGGTTGCTGCATAGATCTCTATAGTTGTAACCTTGTCTCTACACCTAACCTACTTTTATTAAGAAAATAATTTGCTAGTTCACCTATGTCTTTTAGAAGAATTGGACTGCACACTTTAAATTAAATCTTTAAAAGAAAATAATGATTGCAACATCAATAATGGATCATCCGAATTGAAGATTCATAATAAAAGGTACTCTATACTAAAAACAAAACCTAGAAACCAAAATTTATATATTTCCGTAATCTCTAATCCACACATAAAATAGATAAAAAAAGAAAGGTGTCAATTGTACTAGTGAGTTAAAATACATGATAGAGACCTAAATTAAAGATCTTTCATTGATCATGATGAGCACATCTTAAAACATGGAGAGACTTGAATTCATCGGACTTTGATGATTAAACCCTAGTAAAATATAATATTATAATATTGGTTAATTTTTGTACCTGTATTTTGATTTGGTTGAGACCACAAAAATAAGCGAACTTTTGTTTTTAGTCATTTTTATATTATATATTATCTTCAATAGTTTGGATTTTCGATCTGTATGGTTTATCATTGATTCTAAATCATAAAGTCAGCCTCAGGTCTGTATGGGCCGGGCCAACATGCTGGCCTTAAAGCCCCGGCTCCAACAAATCCCACACTTGGACTTAGAATTAGAGTTGGGATGGGCCCGGGCCACAGGCTTAAGATCCATGATTCCAGAACAGTGCCTTCTGTGATGACGCGTCAGGATTCTATGGAGTGAGCAGGATGGGGTCCACCGCCCTTATCAGTCAATCCACGGCAAGACGGTCAAAGCGGTTCCCACACCTGGGTCCCGCAAACCTTTCCAATAGGTGGATGACACGTCTCATAAGCGGAGACAACAGGGCCCCACCGTGAGATCACGCCACTCCGGGACTGTGAACCCAGTTTCGACCTCTTTTCAGGACCTACAAGCGCCCGTGAATCCATTGACGTCAACCGGTCAACAAAACTGCTATTTTGTTAGGAAGTCATGAAACGGAACGGAACAGAACCACAAAACGTACCATCGTGGGACCCGCTACTGAAAAAAAAAAAAAAAAACGCAAAACAAAAGATAACGCCGTTACACCGCCGTGGGGACCACCACCCAGTCATCAACAAGCCACCGTCAGATGATACATCTAATCATGCCATGATGTTGATGTATGGTAAACAAGACCAAAATGTAAACACCAGGAACACCCCAACAAGTTATACCAAAAAGAATAATTAAAAAAAAAACACTGAACTCACCGTATCTTCTAGAAGCCGGCCCAACACGAGCTAGAGGATGATTGGATTATCCAGGGATCTCCACCATCTCTCGAAAGGATCTGCGGAAACAAGATATTGGATGCATTAGGGGTGAAAGTGAAACCGTGAAAATGGATAAAGTTTGAATCAATTTTCATATCTAAATATATCAAAATATAGATAAAAATTTAAATATCTAACAAATAACTATGCTTATATTTATATTTATCAAAAAATAATAATATGAATATAGATAGAAAATAATACGATCTGAATTAAATCATCGTGAAACAAATAACTATATTAACATATTATTAAATTAATTTATTATTTATTTATTAATAATTTTGATTTTGTTTTCATAAAATTTAATTATCTAAATGATATCCATATTTATATCCAAAGTTATAATCATATTCGTTTAAAATAAATATGAATAAAAATTTTTATATTTAACTAACAACCGTATCTGAATAAATATGGATATCAGCATGCTCATATCCAATCCATATCCAATCTAACTCTGTTTTTTTTCTTTTAAAAAAAGTGCGGAATATCCCGAAAGGCTTGGAAAGGAGAACGGGGAACACAAAGTAGAATATCTAGAATACGGCAGATCCGAGCCGTTCAACGGCTGGCACATATGAAAGATTCCTAGATAGATGGGAGAATAGACGGTCTGGATCCCAGGACGTACCGGCAGCAACTAAAGCTTCGATTTTTTATTTCTTTTTCACTCCTTTTCTCTCTAGTTTTTAAGGAAAAGATCTTTTTTCCCCTCCTTTTGAACTGAGAACCAAAGCTTCGATTTTTCTTTTTTATTACATTTTCCAACTCAAATTTTCTTTTTTTTTCTTTTATTTTGCTCTTTATTTTCTAGTAATAGCTATAAGAAAAAAAAAGGAGAAATTATTCGAACAAATTTCTTACCAAAGAAGTCTGGAGAAAAGCTCCACTAGAGTTCGATTTTCTGAAACCCTTTCTCTCTATTACGACCGTCGATCGCCTCTTCCTTCTTACAATGAAATGAAGCGGAAGCGTCGTGCTGGAACCCTAACTTCTCATTGGACATCGGAGAAGAACGAGAGAGTTATACTTCTGAACCCCTCCAAAGACCGCAGCTTGGGTTCTCTTCTCCCCATCGCTCCATGGTTAAGATCGAAACCCTCCAGACCCTGGAAGAATGGATCAAAAAATCTGATTTTCTTGCTTTCTTTACCATTATCTTTGGATAAAAATCGATGGAAGAAGAGGAATCGGAGAGTAGAAAAGGGGAAAACTTTGGGGGAAAGAGAAGAAGAAAAGGGTCCGAAAAAAATTTGAGAGAGAGAGAGTGGAGTGAAATAAGCTAGTCGTGGTTTATAAAGGAAGCTCGTAAGGTATGGAATGACGAAAATACCTCTGATGTTTTGTACGCTTGGAGGGAAACCGTACCGTGGCGGGTGCTGGTCGAGAGCCAGCGGTTGGTGCCATGTTGAATATCATGGGGAATTTTTTTATTTTTTTTATTATTTTTTATTTTTAAAAATATCTCTTTTTTATTTTATTTTTTAAATTACTATCCACGTTGAAATCACTAATCCAATCAAAAATTTCACGGCCACATTGGTGCAAACATAATTTTATTTTTTTTTTTTTTTTGACGAACGAAGAAAAGAAGAGCACGATCAATGGGCAAATAGAGAGGATGAAAGTACAATCGGAGGATGGTGCTTGGAGAGGATCGCAGCCGGGGGCCTATGCCGGAGGTGTGACGGGTTGGAGGCCCCGGGAGGAGAGTAGTGACGGGCGATGCGGTCGTGGGATGGGAGGTGCAGAGGGGCGGCGGTGGCGCCGCATAAATCAGCCACCGCAGAGGAAGATTGAACGAGGGGTTGGGAGGAAGAAAAGAAAGAAACGAGAGAAAAAAATAAATATAAATTATAAATAATTTTTTTAAAAAATATTTTTTAAAAAATATTTTTAAAATTAATAATTTTTTATTAATTGAAATTGTTATTTGAGCGTGCGATTCCATTGAAATTGTCAGTTGGGCCAGCGATTTCAGTAAAATCGTTATTTGGACCGATGAGATTTCAGTAATAATATTTTTAAAATAAAATATTATTTTAAAAAATAATTTAAAAAAATTAAAAATTATTTTTTAATTTTTTTAAAAAAATTATTTATTAAAATTAATAATTTATTATTATTTTAAAAATCTATGCCGAATACCCACAACCCCCTTCCGATGCCACCTGCGGCCCTCCACGCCAATCAATGTATTTTTTAAAATTTTTTAAAATAATATTTTATTATTATTTTAAAAATAATAATTTTTTAAAATAATTTATTATTTTTAAAAAATAATAAATAAATTATTATTTTTAAAAAATAATTTTTAAAATAATAATAAAATATTTTATTATTGTGTCAAGGTACGGCGGCAACCATGGTTCCGAATTAACTTTCTGATCTGTGTTGCAGCTGTAGTAGATTCAAACTCATTTTTTTATTTTTTTAATTTTTTAATTTTTTAATTTTTAAATATTTTTTAAAATTATTTTTAAGTATTTTTTGAAATTATTTTTAAGTATTTTTATTTTTCAAAAAATATAAATATAAATGTAAATAAATCAGTAAATAAATGAATAAATAAAATATTTAAATAAATTTTTATTTTTTATTTTTTTTTCTTCTTTCTCCTTCACTTGCACGTCATACCACTTCGATCTTTAGCTGCTCCGCACACCCTACCCCCTATGCTGGCACCCCACCCATTGCTTCTCCATCTGATCTATATTGCCGCAGCAGGCTCAGACTCATCAGGGACTGAGATGCCTGGTATACTTATGTCTCTCTTATGTGGCATCAATTCTTTATCAATAGTAACAGTATCCATTATCAATTGTAAATCACAATCCTTCTTCTTTCCACCTTTGGCTGCTCCATGCACCCTACCCCCCGCGGCACCCCTCCCATCGCATCTTCGGCTCCACACACCCTACATCCTGTGCCGGCACCCTGCCGACCGAAGTGGCGATTTTATTGAAATCGTCGGTCCAAATAGCGATTTCAGTGAAATCGATATTTGATTTTTCAAAAAATATTTTTAAAAAATAATTTTTAAAAAATAATTTTTTAAATAAATTTTTTAAATTATTTATAATTTTATTTTTTTTTTCTTTGTTTCATTTTTTCTTTTCTCCCACCCTTCGGCCAATTTTCTTCTGTTGGCGATCGATTCATACCCACCTCCCTCCGACACACCACCCACGGCTCCGCCCCGCCACCATCATCACGCAGTGGAACGGAAAAAGTTTGTACCTAATGACAATAATACCCTCAAGACCAGTTATTTCCTTTGTTTTGATATACGGTGATTGTCTTTTATTTTTGAAAGAGATACACTTTGATTGTCGTATATAAATATTTATTTGTTTAGGTGAAGATGTAAAAATTAACTTGTTTGGGTTTGTAGACAAGTTATGGGTGAGAACATTATTAATCAACTTATCAGTTTTTTTAATTACATGAAGAACTAAGGAAAATATACATATCATTGGCCTAGATGGCCTTTGAGCATGTTTTATGATCACAAGCAAATAACCCAAGTTAATCAAGGGTGCTTTAATTATTGATATTTGGCATGAGTAAATATATGTGATGTTTGGATACTGATCAATAAAATTTACCATACCGATCAGTACCATATCAATACGAATATATCATATCATATCAATATCAAATTGATACGTAACCTTATACCATATAAATATTTAATATATCTTATAATCTCATACCGTATTGTATGCTGACATTGTAATATGGTGGTACTGAAATGTGATTGGATACCAAAATGACAAATTTTGCTAGTAAGCTAGGATTGGATATTCCGCTTAAAATTATTGTGCGTGTATGGCTAATTGAAGACATTGAAATATGCAACTTTTCTTTTACTGGTGTACCTATTATTGGTAATATATTTACACAAAATTTTATAACTATATTTAATTTTTTTCATCAAAGTAAACATGTGATCTAACTAACTCCAATAAATGGTTCTATAAAGGAAGCTCAAGCAAGTAGACATAATGAAGTGAGAGGTCCAACTAACTCTAACAGCTAAATATATGCCGTGTTAAAACTGAAAGAAAAAAGTGGGGTGCATCCATCACTAATATATTTACCAGCAATGTTGACTTTTGGTTGAGTTGTATGTGGCACAAGAGATGTGTGTTACATGGTTGGGGCTATAACATTACTCCCACGTTACATATAAAGATATTGGTGCAAATGAGATAAAGAAAGTATGAATGTTGTCATCTTCATCATTTAACTTGCTAAATTTATATTTTTTAAAATAATTTAGTTTTCTTGGTTACCTTAAAAAGAAAATGTAAGTTTTAAATATATATTTATTAAAAATAAGAGTTTAATTTACTTTTCTTCTTTAACTTAAAAAGCAAAAGTAATGTATATATTAAAACTAAAGTTGTATATAATTATGGATGGTGGAAAGTTTCAGATTCATAGTTCAGATACATAGAGTATGTCAATCTTCAGCCATGGAGATTGTGTTATGATAACAAACACATTTTAGATGTATCATATAGCATTTTATCCCATAATGGACTGTTGGGGGATACCCGCTGACCGACCGACTGCCGGAGGGCCCGACCGACCGACCGCCGTACGGCCCGACCGCCCCCGATTGGACGACTCTGACTGGCCGAAAGGCCGACCGATCGTCGGTCGACCGACTGACGGGAACCATCAGCGACTAATAACCGTCCATCCAACGGCCCATCGCCGACTGGGGATATGTCGGGCGTATCCATCCCGACCGACCGAACCCCGAGGTTCGATGGACGACTTACATAACGCTCGCCGACCAATGGAGGGGCCCGACACCACTTCGCTGGCTACCGACGTTGGGTCGGTCGGCTCCTCCAACCGCCGTACAGCCGCCAGACGTTGTCAGCTCTGACACGGACATGCGGCACAGTTACCTAGGGGCATTGTCCCGCCCGAGGCCGGGTCAACCCTGGCGATTAGACGGCTACACGGCGACATGACGTTTTCACGGCGGCTCCGACAGTCTACAGTGAGTTGACAGTTCCTCACTTGTCCGCGCCATTAATGACGGCGCCATACCGTGCTCCACTATATAAACCGGGGAAGGCAACAGTGCAAGGGATCGATCCGCCCGTCTCTCCCACATACGCAGGCTCGCTCCTCTCTCTCTCTCCCTCTCTCTTTCTCAGAGCTCTCTGTCTGCATTTCACTGTTGCCCAGTCACCTCTCTGACTTGACCGTCGGAGGGTCCCCGCCGGAGCCGCCTCCGGTCAGTGCGGACTTCCTTTTGCAGGTGCACGCTTCCCGACGATCGGGCGACGAGGCGATTGGCCGCAACAGATTGGCGCGCCAGGTAGGGGGACAGCATGACAAAGACAAGAGCTCAACGATCGAGGGTCACTGGGTCGGCCAGGCGTTCTTCCCGTCGGGTAGAAGCCTCCCCGCCCCCACCGGTGGCGGAGCCTAGCTCTCCGCGCCCTGCAGTGACCACGGAGGCCCAGATTGCGGCCATCGTGCGGCAGATGACCGTACTGACCGACGCAGTCAAAAGCCTCCAGCAACAACCGGCGGCCTGACCTATGCCTTCCAGGAGCAGCCGCCGACGGCCGCGCCGACCCCTGTCGCCTCCATGCGAGCGCTCCCACGGAGAGGAGGAGGGCCGACCACGGCGCGACGACCGACGGTCCCAGCGGCCCTCTCCTTCCCCGTTGGAACGGGCGAGGAAGGAAAAGCGGCCGCGCACACCGTCGGCCTCTCTTTCAGAATCCTCCGGAGGCTCCACCCCTGGGGTCTCCCAGCATCGACGAGCGGACGACTACGAGCGACGGTTCGAGGAGATCGACCGCCGACTCGCCCAACTGCAGATGGACGGCCAGAAGTCTTCGAACGACGTCGACTTCCAGACCGCCCAGCCTCTCTCTCGACTGGTCCTCGACGAGCCGATTCCCAGTCGGTTCAAAATGCCGAATGTGGAGCCATACGACGGCTCCACCGACCCAGTCGACCACCTCGAGAGCTACAAAGCTCTCATGACGATTCAAGGAGCAACCGACGCTCTTTTCTGCATCGGCTTCCCCGCGACGCTCCGCAAGGCTGCCAGGGCTTGGTACTCCGGTCTTCAATCGGGCAGTATCCATTCCTTCGCGCAGCTCGAGCACTCGTTCGTGGCCCATTTCAGCACCAGTCGAAAGCCACCGCGAACGTCGGATAGCCTTTTCTCCCTCAAATAGAGGGAAAACGAGACGCTCCGACACTTCGTGGCGCGATTCAACGCGGCCACGCTCGAGGTCCGGGACCTCAACGAAGACATGGCGGTTTCAGCCATGAAGCGGGGCCTGAGGTCGTCCCGATTTACTTATTCTCTGGACAAGACCCTCCCCCGAACATACGCCGAGCTACTGGAGCGCGCATACAAGTATATGCGCGCGGACGAAGGAGCGTCCGACCGACGCTTGGTCGAGCCCAGAGGTCCGAAGGAGAAGCGAAGAAAAGGTCGGGAGCCCGCCGAACCAAGCAGGCCCCCGGCCAATAGTCGGCTTTCTCCACCCCGACAGATCCAAAAATCACCCCGCCGACAGACTCCGAGGTCGGTGCGTCCCAGGTATGACTCCTACACTCCTCTCTCCGCTCCCCGTGCGCAGATCTTGATGGAGATCGAAGGGGAAGAATACCTGCGACGGCCTCCGCCTCTGAAGGCAAAGGGCCTCGACCATCGGAAGTACTGCCGGTTCCATCGGAGCCACGGCCACGACACCGAGCGATGCATCCAGTTGAAGGATGAGATCGAAAATCTCATCCGCCGGGGGTATCTCGGCAAATTTCGAAAGGGTCCGCCGACCCGACCGACTGCCGATCGACGCCCCCAGCCGACTGAAGAGGCACCGACTAACCAGCCGACGGCTGGAGTCATCAACATGATCTCCAAGCGGCTGGGATCGGGGACGTCTACAGGGGGGGAGCCGACGAAAAAGCCGTGCCCGGACGACGTGATCACCTTCTCAGAAGACGACGTTCGGGGCATCCAGACTCCCCACGACGACGTTGTTGTTGTGTCGGCGACAATAGCCAATTATGATGTAAAATGAATTTTTGTTGATAATGGAAGTTCGACAAATATTTTGTTTTACTCGACCTTCTCCCGAATGCGACTATCAACTGACCGACTTAGGAGGGTCTCCACGCCCTTGATCGGCTTTGCCGGAGACACCGTCACGACAGAAGGAGAAATCACCCTGCCCGTGACGGTCGGTACCGAACCACGGCAAAGCACGGTCTCCCTCATTTTTGCGGTCGTCCAAGTTCCTTCGGCCTACAACGCCATACTCGGGCGACCCGGATTGAACGCCCTCAGGGCGATCGTCTCGACGTACCATCTCCTTGTTCGATTCCCGACCAAAAACGGAGTCGGGGAGATGCGCGGAGATCAACAGCTCGCCCGACGATGCTTCCAAATCTCCGCTCAAAACGACGAGACAAAGGATCCCCTGACTATCGATAAACTGGATCAGCGGGAGGAGGAAGAACGGGGTTCGCCGGCCGAGCGGCTCGAGGCGATCCCGATAGGAGAAAATCCCGACAGAAAAGTTTGGGTCGGGTCTCAATTGCCCGACACCGAACGCCACCGACTGGCGGAGCTGTTGACGGCCAACGCCGACATATTTGCATGGTCGGCGGCAGATATGTCGGGCATCCCTCCAGAAACAATTACTCACCGACTCAACATCGACCCGACAATGAAGCCGGTGAGGCAGAAGAAAAGGTCCTTCGCCCCAGAAAGGCAGAAGGCCATCGACGAAGAAGTGGACAAGCTGCTCGAAGCAGGCTTCATTCGGGAATCCACGTATCCCGACTGGCTCGCCAATGTCGTCATGGTCAAGAAAGCCAACGGGAAATGGAGGATCTGCATCGACTATACCGACCTCAACCGAGCATGCCCGAAGGACAGCTTTCCACTCCCGAAGATCGACCAGCTGGTGGATGCGACGTCCGGATTTCGACTGCTCAGCTTCATGGACGCCTTCGTCGGGTACAATCAGATCTGAATGGCGCCTGAAGACGAGGAGCACACCGCGTTCGTGACCCCCAAGGGCCTCTACTGTTATCGGGTGATGCCCTTTGGATTGAAGAATGCCGGCGCCACCTATCAGCGACTCGTCAATAAGGTCTTCAAAGACCAGATCGGGCGTAACATGGAGGTGTACGTGGACGACATGCTGGTAAAGAGCACGCAGATCCCGGACCATGTTCAGGATCTCGAGGAGACCTTCCGCACCCTTCGACGACACCGAATGAAGCTCAACCCGACCAAATGCGCTTTCGGGGTGACCTCAGGGAAGTTCCTCGGATTCCTCGTTTCTCAGAGAGGGATCGAGGCCAACCCTGAGAAGATAAAGGCGATCCTCGACATGCGTCATCCGAACACCAAGAAGGAGGTCCAACAGCTGAACGGAAGAATCGTCGCTCTTAGCCGATTCACTTCCCGATCAGCTGAAAGGTGCCTCCCGTTCTTCAAGACCCTGCGCCAGGCGAACGGTTTCTCTTGGTCGGATGAGTGCGAACAGGCCTTTGAAGACCTGAAAAGGTACCTGGCTTCCCCGTCGCTGCTCGTAAAGCCGCAGGTCGGGGAGACCTTGTATCTCTACTTGGCCACATCTTCTGAGGCGATCAGCTCGGTGCTCATTCGGGAAAACGAGTGTCGGACTCATCAGCCCATCTACTATGCCAGCAAAGTGCTCCACGGCGTCGAAGCCAGATACTCGGAGACAGAAAAGATGGTTTTCGCCCTGACCGTCTCCGCGCAACGGCTCCGACCATACTTCCAGGCCCACGCTATCGTGGTACTCACCAACCAGCCCCTGAGGGCCGTACTGCGCCGACCCGACACATCCGGACGACTCGCTAAGTGGGCGATGAAGCTTAGCGAGTTCGACATTCAGTACCGGCCAAGGCCTGCCTTGAAGGCCCAGGTCTTGGCCGACTTCATCGCCGAATGCCCGACGACCGACCGAAGGTCGGGAGCTGAAGGCCCGGGACGAGATTCGGTCTCTGAGCCAGACCCGATCTCCATCTGGGTACTCCACATCGACGGAGCCTCCAACGCTCAGGGAAGTGGGGCCGGGCTCCTGCTCACGAATTCGGATGGGGTAGTCACCGAATACGCCCTCCGGTTCGACTTCAAGGCCTCCAACAATCAAGCCGAATACGAGGCACTCCTCGCGGGCTTGAGGATGGCGAAGGAACTGGGCGTCGACAGTCTCCGGACATTCTCCGACTCTCAGCTGATCGTGGGGCAGGTCAAGGGCGACTTCGAGGCGCGAGATCCGACCATGATCAAGTATCTTCAGAAGGTAAAGGATCTCGTGGCCCGCCTTGAGCATTTCGAGATCTCCCACATCCCCAGGACGGAGAACGCCCGTGCCGATGCTCTCTCCAGATTGGCAACGTCGGCCTATGATTCTTTGGGTCGGACGTTTGTCGAAAACCTCCAACAGCCGAGCATCGATCGGGTCGAAGAAGTACAGCAGCTAACGTCTGAACCAAGTTGGATGGACCCGATCGTCCGGTACCTGTCCGACGGGACCAGTCCCGAAGATCCCGTGGAGGTCAGGCGACTCCGATGGTCGGCGTCGCAATATGTGATCATGGACGGACGACTCTACAAGAGGTCGTTCTCCCTCCCTCTGCTCAGGTGCTTGGGACCGACCGACGCCGACTACGCTCTCCGAGAGGTTCACGAAGGGATTTGTGGGAATCACTTGGGGGGCAAGTCCTTAGCCTTCAAGGTCTTGCGACAGGGCTACTACTGGCCGACCATGAGGAAGGATGCGGCGGAGTTGGTCCGAAGGTGCGAGCCATGCCAGAAGTATGCCAATATCCAGCACCAACCGGCCAGCCAAATTGCTCCCATTGTCGCTCCATGGCCCTTCGCTCAGTGGGGAGTCGACATTCTCGGCCCCTTCCCGCCGGCGTCGGGCCAAAGGAAGTTCATCGTTGTCGCCATCGACTACTTCACGAAGTGGGTCGAGGCCGAGCCTTTGGCGCAGATCACCGAGCGGAAGATGGAGGACTTCATCCAAAAGTCCATCATCTTCAGGTTCGGATTGCCGCACACCATCATCACCGACAACGGACGGCAATTCGACAACCAAGACTTCAAAGACTTCTGCGCCAGGTTCCACATCCGTCACCGACTAACTTCAGTCGGGCACCCACAGTCCAACGGTGAGGTTGAGGTGACCAACCGAACCTTGCTCCATGGACTCAAGACCCGACTGAACGAGGCCAAAGGCCTTTGGGTCGACGAGCTGGGCTCCATTCTGTGGGCTTACCGAACGACCCCCCGTGTCCCGACCGGGGAGTCGCCGTTCAGTTTGGCCTACGGGACAGAAGCTATGATCCCGCTCGAGATTGGCCTGCCGTCTTCAAGGGTCGAGCAGTACCACGAGCCGGACAACTCTGAAAGTCGGAGGGCCGACCTAGACCTTCTCTCCGAACTGTGAAATAAGGCTCAAATCCGAATGGCCTCATACCGACAGAGGGTCGCCCGGTGCTACAACGCTAAGGTCAGACCAAAGCTCTTCAGGCCTGGCGACCTAGTCTTGAGGAAGGCGGAAGTGTCGAAGCCCTTGGACCAAGGGAAGTTGGCTCCCAACTGGGAAGGACCCTACAAGGTTGCTGACACTTTCGGGCCGAGAGCCTATCGCTGGAGACCCTTGAGGGGAAACCCATTCCCCGGACTTGGAACGCCGACAACTTGAAGCTGTATTACCAGTGAATTCTGTAATCCAATTATCGGAATACAAGTTCAGTGTGAAAAATCGGAGTTCTAACTCTTCAACTACTGGTCGGCGCTCAGCCCCGACGCATCGACGCGGACCTGGCACCGACGATACATCGGCCCCTTACACGAGCCGATGCATCTACAACGACGGGAGTTCATGTTCCCTCTACGGTCGGATTTTCGGGCAGAATCCCTCGGCCGACAGCCGATCGGGCCCCGACCGAAGAAAGGCTAAAAGCCCACGCGACTATTGTCGCGACTTTCGATCGGGCTACGGCCCGTCGAGGGATATTCGGCTTACCACCGTCTATCACACAACGCGACCTTTGTCGCACCTACGACTTGCCGACCGATCAACGACCGGCTGAACGACATTCGGCTTGCCACCGGACGTCGAAAACACCGGAACCCGACGTAGAGCAGGGGGACCCGACTTAATATCGTACCCCCGACACTGCGCCGGACGATGATCGACTAAGTGCATCCACGGAAGTCCGGCTGCCGAACCTTTGCCAGGTTCGGTCGGCTCCCGACTCAACAATGGACCCGATTGACAACTTCGACTACCCGAAGCCGACCTAAAGTCGAGACGCATTCTATCTTCGGGGCTGCACGAGTTGCTGAGTGCTACCGACTTACCGAGTTAGTGATTTGACTTAGTTAGCGGCTCACGTTCGACATTGCGGACATGTTTGGCATTACAAACAAGAGAAGCGAAGGGAAAATTCATTCAAGAATTTTCCATAAACAAAGAAATCTACAAAGTAAGGCCGAAGCCCGATTACATTATTTCCGAAAATAGAAGACAAAGAGGGAAGACGGTCGGCTGGGCCGATCATTCGTCCTAGTCGATCTCTTCGACCGACGGAGGATCGGGAATGATCGGCGTCTCGACTGAGCAGCGCTGGGTCAACGCAGAAGGATGTCCTTCAGTCGGCGAAAGTAGGCTTCAGTCGCAAAGGAGCTTCGGTCGGCCCTGCTCCGGGACGGCTTCCTCCGCTAGGATGACGCCTCCCGACGGCTGGTCGGCTCTTCTTCGGCTCCTTCTTCTTCGGCTCCTTCCTCGGCGAACGGCGGGACGACGCGGCTGACGTCCACCTCCGGGTACAAGGCATGGACGGCGTCCCGACCATCCTCGAACCCGACCCGGTATGAGGCGAAGCCCGATTCGAGCATCTCCTCCCGGTATCGTCGGAGGACCGGAAGTCCTCCACCGCCCGTTCGGCCGACTCCCTCGCCGACATCGCCTCGTCCTCGGCTCGGGCGAGCTCCTCCCTCGCCGACTCCGCCTCGGCCTTCGCCATTTCGGCGTCGATCTGGGCGATGGACAGCTCCTCTTCGGCTTCCGCGAGCTTCTCCAGGCTGGCCCGGAGTTGCTCGCGTTCCCCTTTGAGTTCGGCAGTTGCACCATCCCGTTCGCGTCGAAGGCGGCGTACGGCCCGACCTTTGTGCTTGGCCTCCTTCTTGGCCGACTGCAGTTCGGACCCAAGCCGGGAGACCTCGTCGACTAACTTGGCCTCCGGTCGGCCGACTGCAGGAGTTGTTCGGCCAACATCGCCCTCTCAGCTTCGGCCGCCGCCGACCTCTCCTTGAAGGCTGCCCGAACGTTGCCGAACCTTCGGTACCCGGCCTCAAGTTCGGACATTGTGAAAATCAGCTGCCGATCAAAAAGCTTCGTCAGAATTGCATGATAAGCAAAAATTCCTAAGGAAAATCTCTAAGGAAGAGAGGACCCGAAGCTTACCTCGACCATCGTCGGGTAGAACCGAGACAACATCTCGGACACCTGCCGAGTTCGCAGCAACCCCACATCGGTTGGGAGGAGGATTCCTTGGCACAACCTCCTCGCAAGATCGTGGTCGGCCAACGCCGACGCACCCTCGGGTAGTAGGTGCTTGGAGGCATCGACCGGCCCCCCGATCTATCCTCCTCCGCGGGCTCCATCGGGGCTTTCCCCCGATCAGCTGCCCCGACCGACGGGACTGGCAGCGACGGGACGCTGGAGTTTGATCCGGCCCCCCGTTGCGCCAACGGACGCCGCCGGACGATGTTCGGTTTCCCGAACGTCATCCGGCTCCACCCGCATAGGCGAAGACACCGATACTCCTTCGGCCGCCTCTTCAGTCGGCCTCTCCTCGACTTGGACCGTCGGAGCCGCAAGAGCTATGACCGGCTCCGACTGGTCGGTAGCCGACGACTCGACGATCGGCGGGGCTGGGGTTGGCTTCTTTACAGGACGCGAAGGGCCGGCCCCCGATGCAGGCCTCTTCCTCTTGGCGAACTGCCGAATCTCGGCATCAGTCGGCCTCATCCTCGGTGGTGTCCCTGCAATACCGACAAAAGAGTTAATGGCTGGACCAAAAGCCGACCAAAAGATGGATAAAAAAGAAAAGCCGGAGGATCGGGCGATACCTATTCGGGGACCAGACTCAAGCCGGCGTCATAGAGAGCTTGTTCGGTAACAAGCTCCCTCTGCTTCGGTACCGACATGTCCTTCAGTCGGTGGAAGTCCTCCCGGTCGTCCGCATCCACCCGACTGTTTTCGTTGGCCTCGGTTCGGGTGTACCCCAACGAGAAGGAAAGCCCCAAGAAGAGGAGGAGGAAACAAAAAAAACTGGTTCTTCCATCCGTGAATGGACGATGGAAGACCAGTTATGAAGCAAGACCCTTCCGGGGGTTGAAGAGCCACCACCCTCGGGCTTTAGGGTGGGGTCGGAGCACAAAGAAGGCCCGGAAGAGGGAAACGCGGGGGTTGGTCGGCAAGAGCTGACACAACAGCGCGAAGGAAATGATTAGCCGAACAGAGTTCGGCGCCAGTTGCGCCGGACAGAGTCCGTAGTAATCAAGCAGATTCCGGACGAACTCCGGAATCGGAAGTCGAAGACCCGCGAAGGTCTTCAACATACAGCGCCAGATCGCCAGGCGGAGGGTTGTTGACCCGACCGCCGGCCCCTGGAGCGGAGAGCCGAAACTGCTCCGGGACGCGATAGTGCTCCCGAAGCTGATCGACGTTCGGCCCCGAAAGCGAGGAGGCCTCATCTTCCGGAGCCGATCGGGAGTCGTCGGTCGGGTTCCCCGACCGAGCTCCCTGAGTCGGTTTCCTGGTCATGGTGCCGGAACCGAATAAAGAAGAAAGAGAAGAGAATGAAGAAGAAGAAGAGGATGGGACCACGAACCAGGTGGACCCTCCGGAAGCAAAGAAGAGCTCTGCCGCGACGACTGAAAAATCGCCCGGACAGAGTTTCCCCAGCGAGATGTGGCAAATGTGGGTCAGGGTCCGGAGGTCCTATATATATAGGCCGACCGACGGCCGAGATCCTTCCGCGCCGACCGAAGACCTGCAGATGCGCGACGCGTGGCGACCGCCGGTTGGCGGAGGATTCGGCGCGCCCCGTTCCGGGACGGCCGCACCGCCCGCATTAAATGACAGAGGGGGCGCCGGCCAACCACCTTGACACGCGGCAAGTGGGGCGCGGCTCCGCATTCATGCGCCCCACGCCGGTTCGCGTTCCCGATGGGACGCCGGACGGCGGCCCGCTCTCCCGCGATCGACGCCGAATATCTAGTCGTCTGACGCCGTATCGTCCGGCGCCCGATCTTCTGACGCTGACGCGACGTCTGACGACGACAAGACGTGACGTCTGACACCTGACGCCGACGTGACTCCTGATACCGACTAGACGTCCGGATCGCTGGACATTCATGAGGCGTCTGACACCGGATCATCCGGCGGTACGGTCGAATCTACGCATGCGACAAATCCACTCCCAGTCGACCGGAATTGCTACCCGAATGAAAGCATCGGCCGGCTCACCGCCCGACTTAGGAGTGGAGGGGGCAACTGTTGGGGGATACTACCGACCGACCGCCGGCCCGACCGACTGCCGGAGGGCCCGACCGACTGCAGGAGGGCCCGACCGACTGCAGGAGGGCCCGACCGCCTGGCGGCCTGACCGCCCCCGTTGGACGACTCTGACTGGCCGAAAGGCCGACCGATCGTCGGTCGACCGACTGACGGAACCATCAGCGACTAACAACCGGCCATCCAACGGCCCATCGCCGACTGGGGGTATGTCGGGCGTATCCATCCCGACCGACCGAACCCCAAGGTTCGATGGCCGACTTACATGACGCTCGCCGACCAATGGAGGGGCCCGACACCACTTCGCTGGCTACCGACGTTGGGTCGGTCGGCTCCTCCAACCGCCGTACAGCCGCCAGACGTTGTCAGCTCTGACACGGACATGCGGCACAGTTACCTAGGAGCATTATCCCGCCGAGAGCCGGGTCAACCCTGGTGATTAGACGGCTACACGGCGACATGACGTTTCCACGGCGGCTCTGACGGCCCACAGTGAGTTGACAGTTCCTCACTTGTCCGCGCCATTAATGACGGCGCCATACCGTGCTCCACTATATAAACCGGGAAGGCAACCGTGCAAAGGATCGATCCGCCCGTCTCTTCCACATACGCAGGCTCGCTCCTCTCTCTCTCTCCCTCTCTCTTTCTCAGAGCTCTCCGTCTGCATTTCACTGTTGTCCAGTCACCTCTCTGACTTGACCGTCGGAGGGTCCCCGCCGGAGCCGCCTCCGGTCAGTGCGGACTTCCTTTTGCAGGTGCACACTTTCCGACGATCGAGCGACGAGGCGATTGGCCGCAACACATCTGTAGCAATTTGATGAAAGAATTGATGTAACCAACACGAAGGTTAGGGAACCGGGAGGTTGATATACATTCACATTCCTATAGAAAGAACTCGGTTGCCAACGGCACCACCAGGATGGAAACGATGCTTTTTGACATAAAGGAGTTCGGTGTACGACACCTTAAGATTGTGTTGAAGAGTAAAAGAGTATTTTGGTCTCTCTGAGATTGCAATACCGAACGGTGAGAGATCGGAGGGACCAGAAGGAAATCTCAGATCTAGTTTCTTATTTATTTTCTCCCCTTGTGATCTCCAGCATTCTCGAAGTTCATGTGCCTAAGTAATCATTCCTGACAGTCCTGCAGCTGAAAAATGCTGACCGATTTTCCAAATTATAGCGTATAGGATCATGTGCGTACCATTTATGCACGAGTGGTGGCTGTTCATTATCAGAGGAATGGCTTAGACCACGGTAGCTCTAAGCCTTACGTTAACAGAAGGCGTGCTGACCTCTCCGGTGCATGGATGGTGCAAAGTGCAATGGTGCCTTCAGCGTTGGTTCAAGCCTTTTCAGCGCGCCTACCCGTCAACCCGACTATACTCAGTGGCCTAAGATGTGTAATGTCGACGATCACGAGCCATGGTCCGCTGGGGGACTCTCAGTGATGAAAAAAATATTGGCAATCAAACTGGAGACTGCAGTTGGGCCAACGTTGGGCCTGAGATAACACACTTCATCGCCTAATAGCTTTGTTTATATTTGTGGGATACAGAAATTTTTTGTGCATGATGTGCAATGCAATAAAATTGATGAAAAATATATCATTAAATTATATTGGATATAGTGCAATTAATAATGAAATAGATATTTAATGTCGCTCAATTTTTTTCGTCAAATTTTTGTTGACAAAAAATTTTTTTCTCTCTGTAGAACAAAAAAAACAGTATTATTACTTTCTGATATCTTATATGACTTCCTATATATATATACACACACACACATGATATCTTGAACAATATATATGACTTTCTGATGCTTTATATGTGAATATATATGACATTTTGAACAATGTATATGACTTCATATGAATATATATGACATCTTGAATAATATATATGACTTCCTATATTTTATATGATATTTGAATAATATATATAGCTTTTTGATGCTTTATATGACTTTGTGTAAATATATATAATATTTTAAACAATATATATGATTTTCTATAAATATATATAACATCTTAAATAATATATGGCTTCTTGATTCTTTATATGGCTTCTTGATTTCTTATATGACTTTCTGTCAATATATATGAGATTTTGAATAATATATATGACCTTCTGTGAGTATATATGACATCCTGAATAATATATATGATTTTTTGTGTTAATATATGATATCCTGTTGCTTATTATGATTTCTTAATATCTTATATGACTTTCTATTGGTTATAATAACCAATAGGGTATCATATATGGACATATGAAGTCATATATAGTATTCAAGATATCATATATATTAACAGAAAGATATATATATTATTCAGATATCATATATATTAACGAAAAATCATATAAGGCATCAAGAAGCTATATATATTATTTAAAATATTATATATATTCACAGAAAGTCATATAAGATATCATGAATCTATATAAAAATACAGAAAGTCATATATATTGTTTAGGATGTCTATATACTCACAAAAAGTTATACAAGATATCAGAAAGTAATAATATTGTTCTTTCTTTATTCTATAGAGAAAAATGATATTTTTGTCGGTAAGAATTGAATGAAAAAAAAAATTAAGCAGTATTAAATATCTGTCCTATTATTAATTGCATACGTGGTTCAATATGATTGGGCGATGCACTCTACATCAATTTTACTGCATCATACGTGGTGCATAAAGAATTACTCTCGTGGGATAACCCTCATTCTGTTCACAATTGGGATAATTCGGTTGAGTTAGATGAGCATTACTTGATAGCCTGATAGAAGAAAAAAAAGTTTGGGTGGTCAATCAAAAGGGTGATAAATTGTGAAACGCTGGACTCATTGGTATTACAGTTTTCAGCTATCCCTATTATTAAGAATCAAAAGTGACATGACGATGATCTCCTTCAAAAGTTCATCTCTGAGGTCAAAGCGGCTTACATTGCTTATCAAATTTGGTTAACCTGGAACTCAAAGCTATTTGAGATAAGATGGCTGTCGATGAGGTTCGTGTTAGAGAGGGCCTTAGTCCAGACCACTAAGATCTTAGATGTATCATCAGGCAGGACTATCTTGAGAACACTTGGGACTCCCCTTTTATTTTTGGAGTGTGCCGCACAATGTTTATTACTTAGGAGCCCCCACCCTTGATCTTTCTCGAGATCAACTTCGATGGTAGCATGTCGGGTGATTGCGACGGTGCTATTTTATCATCCGTGATCTTGATTCCTATTTATTGGGCTGTGGGGTTCATCTTCTTGAATCTACTGTCTCCACTGCGGAGCTATATACTGCTTGGAGGGTATCTCCTATGCTAGACATACCCTCAGGACGGACCGACTGATGGGTGGGGAAACTCTACTACTGATGGTTAGTTGGATTCATTATCAGGAGGTACCACTGTCTCTAGCTATTTTATCTGCATATTCGTTATTTGCTTGGTTGTGCTTCATTGACGTTAGACACATTTATCGTAAGACGAATAATGCTGTGGATTAGATGGTGAATTTTGTTGCCGATCACTTTGGAAAAGATAGTTGGTCGGATTTGATATTTTGCCATCTGATTTTTAAAATATTTTTTTTTCTAAATTTGGACTGTATTCATTTTCGCATTGTATGAACGCTCCTTCAAAAAAAAAAAAAAAAAAATGTTCATCCAGACGCTTATTTAGGACTCAATTCATCGTCACAAATGAATAGACGCGATGATCCGGGGGATGTCAAGTTACCGCCTGACAATGATCAGACGGCCATG
Organism: Elaeis guineensis; assembly: GCF_000442705.2. Taxonomy (NCBI): domain Eukaryota; kingdom Viridiplantae; phylum Streptophyta; class Magnoliopsida; order Arecales; family Arecaceae; genus Elaeis; species Elaeis guineensis. The sequence goes on from NC_025993.2 coordinate 110,723,859, forward strand.
ATTGGATTCAGCCATTTCACAGAATGGAGGGTAATCTTGGCACCCTCAACCCCTTATCCTGTCCGGCCCTGGCCAACGAGAGGTTCAAATCACGGTTCGGGCTGCCCTTTATCCATCGACCAACTGCTGGCCTCCCTTTTTTTTCTCTACCTCTCTTATCAATTCCACGCACCCTGAGGAATACAGTATAGGAAACCAAGTACAAATTACCTGTCCCTCTCTCTCTCTCCTCTCTCTCTGTGAATATACATATAAACTATTGGACATTCCCTTGAGGAATTCTTGAGAAAAAAAGCGTCTAGTTCTACTAGCATGGCAAAGCCTATATCGATCGAAGTTTGGAACCCGAGCGGGAAGTACAGAGTCATCAGCACCAAACCGATGCCCGGGACCCGTTGGATTCGTCTCTTGACCGATCAAGACTGCCGCGTCGAGGCAATTTCTTTTCCTCTCACCGATTTCTTTTCTCCAATTCTTCGTTATGACGCTTCATTCTCTTTAATTTCTGTGCTCAGATATGCACCGAGAAGAAGACCATATTATCCGTGGAGGACATTCTTGCGCTCATCGGCCACAAATGCGACGGAGTAATTGGACAGGCAAAGCACAATTTCTTTATATTATACACACAAACACACACACACACACACACACACACAGAGAGAGACTTTGCGTTGAACAAGTGTAAATACTAATCTTTTCTGGGATTTGGGTCTGGTTTGTTTCTGTACTGCCACAGTTAACAGAAGATTGGGGTGAGGTGCTGTTCTCTGGGCTGAGGAGAGCTGGCGGGACTGCATTCAGTAACATGGCGGTGGGTACAATAATGTCGATGTGAATGCTGCTACTAAGTATGGTGTAGCTGTCGGGAACACCCCAGTGAGTTTGAATTTCCATAGTTCCTGGATTTTGTGAACAAAATGCATACATAATAAATCAGCTCATGTGGATTGAAAAGGAAAAATATGCATTCATATCGACCTCGATTATATGTGCATATAGCAAACATGATTATTCCTATGTGGTGCTCTCTAGATTGCTAGTTATATTGCTCATGGAAAAATATGAAAGAAAACATAATCTATTTTAATATTTGTAGTTGAGTTGGACTCCATAATTTATGTTAGCTTCTTAAAAGAAGTGTTAATGATCCAAAATCAATGCTAGACTATTCAATTTCAAGATCCAAATCACTAAACATGATTATAAAAATGTCTAGGAATCAAAATTCATGTATGTTGATAGTCTCTAATCTAATCATCAAGAAGGTATCAAAATGGATGGTTTTAGTAGTATGATACTATGTTTTATTGCGATCTAATCACCAAAATCTAGTAAATTTGAATCTACGCATATTTTAAGATGTTTAGATCATGATAGATAAGATTTATGCCCTATCAAATATTTTACCATACTAGTATGATTAACTCAACCCATTTTTATATTGTTTGATGCATAGATTTCAAGATGATCAGAATATATGAATGTTGTTTTCTAGGTAATTTTTATAGCATAGACCGTGTTCAACAATTTGGAGCTCCAATTTGGATGACTATCATTGATTTTGAAATTGTTAACTCCTTTTCTAAGTAGCAAAGTGTATGGTCTAATTTTTTGTAGTTCTATTAGCTTCTTTTCTCTCCTTTCAATGGAATGTTTCCTTCTTCTCTGTACTATTTTGTTCTATTATGCTAATTGATCTTGTCCTACTAATACCCTCTTTGTAAGTGTTAGTTTTCAGAACATGCAAAGACTGGAAAGCTTTTGTTTATATTTTCTTGTTACATGAATTATATGTCATTTGCATTTCTTCCCTTTATTTATTTTTTTAATTTTTGTGTGCTCAGGGATTCTCACAGAAACAACAGCCGAGTTAGCTGCTCACTTTCTGTGGCAGCATCCAGAAGAATAGTTGAAGCAGATCAGTTTATGAGGGCAGGTTTATATGATGGATGGCTTCCCCATTTGTATGATCTGAATCTCAAATATTTCATAAGACTCGAATGGTTTCTGTGATACAGAATAGACTAGTCTTGTTTCAAGGAATGGCTAATCCTGAATTCATACTCCAATAGGTTTGTGGGAATTTGCTGAAGGGACAGACTGTTGGAGTCATTGGTGCTGGCCGCATTGGATCAGCTTATGCTAGGATGATGGTATTGTTTTTGCCTTGTGGTTCCTCCGTAGCATCTGAGTGGTGCCACTATTGAGATATCCAATCAAAGATCTGAAAGTTTTTTTTCCCTAAATAAAATTCTTGGATTTTTTGTAATTCGATTGAATCAAATCAAAAAATTTAATACAAAAGTGGATAGATCTATACTATCATTTATTATGATTAGGAAAAATGTTGATTCTTCCATTTTCATCTGGGAAAAATTGATACCCAAATTGTACAATATTTTAGCCTGAGATGTTAGATGCTACTAGAGTTGTAATGTTTGTATTCATTTGGATGTACTGATAAATTACAAAATTTGTGGACATGCACCTGCTCTCAAACATATATTGATATGACAGCACTAAGGAGACTAAACTCAGTAGCCTTATACAGCTCCATATTGCTTAATTTACTGCAAAAGATATCTCTTGCCAGTGTCTTAAGTGAATACAGAATTGACCATAACTTTCATCATAAATCTATGGTCTAACTCTAGTGAATATAGATACTGATTAACTAGAATATAAAAAAAAAGGAACATTGTAAGATGGTCAGAATTTGATCCATGGAATCATATTGGAAAACAATACTAGATAATATCTATAATATAAGAACTCATATAGTAGACGGTGTTATGAACAAGACTATAATTGAGTTGTTTGATGGCTGGCTTTATTACATGTCATTGACTTTATTTTTGTTTGCTTTAAAACAGGTTGAGGTTTCAAGATGAATCTATATACTATGATCTGTATCAGGCAACTAGACTAGAGAAGTTTGTCACAGGCATGTTGTTGTCATGTCTTGTTTCACTGTCTCTTAACATTCCAAAGATACTTAGCTGAAACTCAAATCCCTTGTCACCATCTTCTTCTATTGCAGCATATGGACAGTTCCTGAAAGCAAATGGTGAGCAGCCTGTTACCTGGAAAAGAGCTGCTACAATGGAGGATGTGCTTAGAGAGGCTGATGTGGTTAGGCCTCATCTTTGGAATATTTGTTATATTGCCCAGTCATAGAGTGCTAGCAATCCCTTATTGGTCTGATTTTGTTTGTATTTCTGGTTTTTGACTCTATAATCCACCCTATTACATGTGCTACATTAGAACTGGCATAAGGAATCCCATAGGACAACACACATTATTGCAACAAAAGTTTGTATTTGGATCCGAACCAGTATGGATTCTGCTAAGAATTACTAGGTTCAGAGCTTTTATTCCCTTAATAGGCCTGTTCTCTTTGCAGATAAGTCTTCATCCAGTTTTGGATAAAACAACATATCATCTGATAAACAAAGACAGTCTGTCCATCATGAGAAGGTGAAACTTCCAGCTCTAGGACAATAAATCAATGTAACTGTATCCATTTAGTTCATAAACCAAAATTATCCAAATTTTGAATTGCTACAGGATGCAATCCTTGTGAATTGCAGCAGAGACCAGTGATTGATGAAGCTGCCTTGGTAGAGCATCTGAAAGTAAACCCCATGTTCCGTGTGGGGCTGATTGTATTTGAGGTAATCATGCAGTTGGTTCCAAATTTGATGCTCCAGTTCTTTGTAGAAGACCACTGTATAATACACTAACCTAGTTGATACCTTTCAACAGGATGAACCATACATGAAACCTGGGCTCGCTGAGATGAAAAATGCCATTTGTGCCACATATTGCATCTGCCTCCAAGGTAAACATCTTGTATGATTACATATGTAAGTTCAAAAGTAACAAGTTTTGTTTCCTATATATTCATTTTTT